>NC_044069.1:5956123-5996123 GCF_902167405.1 Gadus morhua
TATGGTACGTTTGTTTACTAAAGTAGGCCTACTGTCAGAGGGACACGTGGACATTTGAACTGCTTTGCGCTGGAAGCACATCAAATAAGACGTCCTTGGATGACTAGTTTAATACGCAAGCAACTTCGGTTGTGCATGAGAAGGTCCATACACACAACTCCTATTATGAGGATAACTTTGGTTTATAGATCACTTTGCCTGGTTTCACTTTATTGTTGCATGGTTTTCAGTGGGACGTCCTTCCTGAATGTGGCTAATATACTTGCTAAAGGTTCCCTGCACAGCCAGCAACACTACACCCCTCGGTCCCAGAATATGGTGTTAACCGCACATCAAAAGCTAAAAGTAAAGTTACCTGTTATTCGTCAGAGCATCAACGCTTGTTTGACACTGTTGTGATGATCGAGGGGAAAGCTCGCCGCTCAAAACCAAAACAGATGACCAGCGAGGAAGAGACTGTGCTGACGTCACATGTTCCTGTAGTTGATGTACTACAGCGCCCTCTAGCGACCATCTCCATGTACCGACATGAAGGACTACGGTGCGTGATATTACAAATACAGATATTCAAAATGTGTTTATATGTATTAAGGTATAATGAGGAATTTCCAAGCAAATTGCTAAAAAATTATAACAAGTCACACGTGATTGGGTATATTTTATAAATAAAATACCTTCAGATTTTCTACCTTGCAAATATTTGTGCAACTGGCTCAATAAATTACAGAATATGAGAGAACATATTTACAGCACATTAAAAATAGTATACAGTATTCTATAGGACCACCATGGGTTTGAAAAGTGGGCGGGTGGATAGACCATTCTAAACGCTGGCTGGGTACTGGGGAACCAAACGCCGCGTTCAGGCTGCTAACTGAATTAGCCCTGTGGCTAATGTTACACCTAGCACTGGGCCGCGTTGTTAGCATGTGTCCATGACGGCTAGCAGGTGTCCATGAGGGCTAGCAGGTCTGCCCCCTTGCTGCTACTGCTGGAGCCGCAGGGTTCCTCTGTCGGTTGGTGCTGGTCCGTGAACACCTCCGCTATCCTGGCTAGCTCACTGCTAGCCTGGGCGTCCTGACGACACACAAACAAACCATCGAGAGGCTTCTGTGAAAGCATCTGCTTCGACGGCTTAATAGGCCTCATTCACATGGCGGCCATATTGGCTAGTTGAGTGGGATGGGGGAACCTTCTAGAATCTTTGGGGAAACCAACCACCTCGATGGAATTGCATTCTAAATGCTAGCCGAACTACAAACAATGCATGGAGTAGACATTGTTTCCAAAGATCCTAGAAGGTTCCCCCAACTAGCTAACCAAGATGGCCACCCGGTGAACAAGGTGCATAGACAGACATCAGGATGAGAGGGATTTGCACTGGCTGTACAGCGGACCGTAGCAGGGTTTTATTAAAGGTGAGGTGCTTTACCGGCGTGGCCTGGATGGTGACCACATCCCCAAATGATTCCCCTGGCTCACTGGAGAAACCAAGAGGAAGAGATGTTAACCTTTAACGTTATAGGGTTATTATGGTAACATGACGTTGCAACTGTAAAACTAAAGCTGCAACAAGCAATGTTTTTTCTCGCTCCACTTTTGATTGAGTCTCACGGTTCTCATGCATGCGGATCCACTGCAATGGGCAATAGTCAAACAACTCATGATTAATTAATGAACCATGATGCTCAATCAGAAAATATTTGAATCAAATGAAAGTGAGTGGAGCAAAAAATAGAAGACGGCAGCTTTAACCTGAGCTATAGAGTTTTAAATAGCTCCGCTCACGCCTCCTCCTCCTCCTCCCCTGGGTCCATGGTGAAGAGGTTGACCCGGTAGGCTGGGTCGGACCCGGGCCTCTGCAGGACCTCCAGGCCCCCCATCAGACGGGCCAGCAGGTTGAGCTCCTCCGAGGCCAGGGGGCGAGGGCTGGGGCTGCCCTGTAGCACGGACCGGGTGGAGTGAGTTACAGAAAACCACCACCTACCTCCACCTCCTGGTACAGAACCACCATCTACCTCCACCTCCTGGTACAGAACCACCATCTACCTCCACCTCTTGGTACAGAACCACCACCTACCTCCACCTCCTGGTACAGAACCACCACCTACCTCCACCTCCTGGTACAGAACCACCATCTACCTCCACCTCTTGGTACAGAACCACCACCTACCTCCACCTCCTGGTACAGAACCACCATCTACCTCCACCTCTTGGTACAGAACCACCACCTACCTCCACCTCCTGGTACAGAACCACCATCTACCTCCACCTCTTGGTACAGAACCACCACCTACCTCCACCTCCTGGTACAGAACCACCACCTACCTCCGCCTCTTGGTGGAGTGCGTTACAGTAAACCACCACCTACCTCCACCTTATGGTACAGAACCACCACCTACCTCCACCTCCTGGTGGAGTGAGTTACAGTAAACCACCACCTACCTCCACCTCTTGGTACAGAACCACCACCTACCTCCACCTCTTGGTACAGTGAGTTACAGTGAGCCACCACCTACCTCCACCTCTTGGTACAGAACCACCACCTACCTCCACCTCTTGGTACAGTGTTACAGTGAACCACCTTCCTCCACCTCCAGTTTTTTTTTTAAGTAATTGTTTTTAATTATGCACGCTTCAAAAAATTCTATAAATATATATTATACGTACATGGTGTATTTATATTTATAAAGCACAATTTAAACCAAGTTTAATCCAATGGAATACAAAGGAAAATGTGAAGTGTAGGAGGGAATTAACAAACTAGATAGAAGTCGATGTACTATATGATCTAAATAAATAATGTATGCAATCAGAGTCCTGTGGTACTGCAGGTAGACGCTAAACAGACTGGTGTGTGTGTGTGTGTGTGCGTGGCACCTTGGCGGCGCAGCTCCTGTTTGCGTGTGTCTCTCCCTCTTGGCTCACGCCGTATCTATAAAACCATCAGAAGCAGAAAACCCCAGGGTCACGAAGACAATGCCAAGAATGACAGCGCAGTCCGCCTGCTGCCATCAATGAGTGCCGGGAGACATTTGCATGTAGCCTCTTGGCAGAGGTATTTATCTCAGGTGACGTCTGAGGGAGGACAAGGAACCCCTTTCACGACCGAGGTCAGAGGACTACAGGTTGGATTAGATCTGTTTTGGAAATCGCTTCCGACTCTCACTGCGTAGTGCGTCAGAGTAGACGCATAAAAAACATCATCATCATTAAAACAAACCGGTTAATGAAGCTGAACTTCTTTAAAATATGCAAGTTCGTTATCTCGTTCCGTGTTTTTATTAATTAACATTTACATTTAGCAGACGCTTTTGTCCAGCGACTTACAATAAGTACATTTAGTCAGAAGTCAGAGAAAACCATATATCGCTGTCGGTACAGTAAGGATGTTAGTAGAAACACGTGCCTCGCACTAACAATTGTTAGGTTGACCAAGTACTATTAAGTGTAAGGACGTGCAACATACAATTAGTACGTAAGAGGGGGATGGGGGTAAGGGGGGATGCTTTGCAGAGTCTAGGTGAACTCTGAACAACTCGAGTCTTGAGCGAGTTCATTATCTTGATCTGGACGTTTCTATTGTGTTTCTATTGAAGGATCCTAGCGACTGAGGGACGAAAACAGCGATTGAAGGTGCTCAGTGAGGCCTCTAGCTGGGATCAGGAGCCCGTGGATAAGAGCGTGGTGGTAACTGTTCTCTAGTGTGTGGTGTGAGGGAGACCTACATGTTGGTGCCCAGTCTGGTGACTCTGTCTCCATGGAGGGAGAAGGAGCCCTCCCTCTCCGGGCTGGAGTAACTTCCCCCCGAGGGGAAGTGGGCCCTCTTCACCTCCCGCCCTCTGCTGTCCAACATCCTGTCACAACAGGAAGCGCACGTCCAAACGTCCCGAGGCATAGTTTACCGAGAAGTGGGAGGGAAACACAGAAATAAGATTCAATGTCAAACAATACAAATACTGTGGTGATGACATGGAACAGATTTTCATTTAAAAAGGTTTTAAGTTCAGGTTTTGCAGCCGCAAAAGAGCAAGAGCAAATCAAACGAGGTAGAATATGATTCAAATAAGAGGGAAAAATCAGCCATACGTCTATGTACAAAAAAAATAATATATCCATGAAATAGAAATATACCATGCGAGTAAAATTATTCAATAGTCCACATCTTTCAAAATTTAATTAACAATTCTAACACAGTCTGGACATCTACAGTTTGAATTGGAACGAGTTGGGAGGTTTTTATTTAATAGTCTGCATGGTTCAGTTCCCTGTGGGGGGGCTTTGCGGACCCTTCCCTTACCGTATCATCCCCGGAACCTCGGTCCCGGGAGGCACAGGGCCCGACCGGGACAGCACGAACCGCCCGTTTGGGTTCTGCACCTTATCCCTCAGGAAGAACGACACCTGGACACACAAAAACACTTTACTGTGGAAACAATAAGCCTAGGTCTGCTGTATTTGTGTATGCGTGTGTGATAATCACTGCTCATTGGTTAATGATGAACCCTTACTGATATTCGATTATTCGTAGGAAATAAACAGACACACAGCGTGTGTGTGTGTGTGTGTGTGTCTGTTTATTTCCTTTTGGACAATAGATGGTTTCATCAACCTAGATTTCCACACACACACACACACACACACACACACACACACACACACACACACACACACACACACACACAGATGCCGTGAAACAGAATCTGTTTGAGTTTAACCAAGTTAAAGCAGTTTTAGCAGAGCAGAAGACTCACTCGAATGTGCATGTCCTGGAGGAAAATGAGCAGTGTTTGCCTTAGAAGTTGAAGTTCAGCGTCAGACAGGGTTGTGTACACCTAGAACCACACACACACACACACACACACACACACACACACACACACACACACACACACACACACACACACACACACACACACACACACACACACACACACACACACGTGACACTGACACACACACACACGACACAAAAAAAACAACTAAGACTGGATTCCCCCGGGAGAATCCTGGGGTGAATCCAGTCTTAGTCGTAGTCAGGCTTCCCCTTTCAAGCAGCAGGGCCTAAATATCCTGAGGAATTTTGAAGGTGATGCCAGAGCTGTAAAATGGTTATGGGTTAGAAATGCAATCGCCGTCCTTCAGCACATCTCTTCCCTGTCTGGTCTTTCTTATCAATGGGCGTTCTCATAACTTCACCTCAGGTCCATTTAGGCGACCATAGAAGAACCAGGCAGGGGGCGCTTTTGGGCTATTTTACAAATCTTGTGCTCGTGTTCTTTTCTCTCTTTTTTTTTTCTTGTTTTCTTGGTAGTAATTTTACAAAAGTGTGAATGTAACACAACTGATGATGTGACGCATTTAGTTCAGCACTGTTGTCGAACAACGCCCTCCCTGCGCACCTCGATGATCCGGCGCTGCGTCTCGTCCACCTGGTTCAGGACGTTGGGGGTGTCTTCCACGAACCTCCTGACCGAGTCCAGGTGGTTGTAGGAGATGAGCAGCAGGTCCCTGGGCCGGGGACACAGGACCAGCTGGCGTTTGAACGCCATGGCCATCAGCTCGTAGAGCTACGAAAAACATGTTTTAAATTAGAACATTTTATCGACTGGTGTAGCCCATAACACATTCCAGAACAATACACAGTA
This sequence comes from Gadus morhua, assembly GCF_902167405.1. Taxonomy (NCBI): domain Eukaryota; kingdom Metazoa; phylum Chordata; class Actinopteri; order Gadiformes; family Gadidae; genus Gadus; species Gadus morhua. The sequence continues at coordinate 5,961,772 of NC_044069.1, forward strand.
AAGGAAGACGCTAGGGAAGACGTGGTCATGTGTTTTGGGAGAATATTCGTTGATAATGATTGTGTCTTTGCGCGGGAACAAAATGGCCGCATTTAGCTCATAGGACCTACCCTGTCCATGCTGCTTGAGACTACAACCGGGTTCCAGAAAAACACGGTAAAGGACTGGTGACGTAGTAAGAGACTAGTGTTGACTATGGGACTTTGGGAGACTATTCGTTGAAAGCGATCGTCTTTGTACGTGACTTTGTACAAAATGGCCGCGTTGATCTCATGGCGGGACCCACCCTGTCCATGCTGGCGGGGCTGAGTCTCATGATGGAGGTGTGCGCTAACCGCGTCAGCACCGTCTTTAGCGTCCGGTGGGAGTACAACGGCTGCGGTTTGAAGAGCTGGTCCATGAAGTCTTTACTGAACATGGTCCTGATGATGGTGACCATCACTGTGGGGGGGGGGGGGGGGGGGGGGGGCAATCATAGTATTCTGTGTGGAGATGTTTATGGATTGTAGCTATAACTACTGATAGTTATAACAGCTAACTATAAAAACAATAGTTGAGTAGAGACCGACATACCTCTTTTTCTGTCCTGTTCCGACCAGACCCCTGCAACCGTGTGATAATGCACAAAAACAGAGTGGCTTTTGGAAAAAAACGTGTTGTAATGTTTTGAAAGGCTTAGGTATGCCCAAGGGTGTGTGTGCATTTGCATTTTGCAAATGCAAATTCTACAAAAAACGTTTGTCATGCAAGGATATATTGCCAAATCAAATTATCCTTGACTAATTTAAACGTTGCATGGAATTTGTGAGGTGTGTGTGTGCCTCTCTCTCTCTCTCTCTCTCTCTCTCTCTCTCTCTCTCTCTCTCTCTCTCTCTCTCTCTCTCTCTCTCTCTCTCCTCTGTACCTTTCTCTGGGCAGTCCCCAGCCTTGTTGGGAGCCTGAAGCCGTTGGTCCAGTATGTAAAGCATTTCTCCTCCCATGTTGATAAAAACCAGCGGCAGAGTCCTCATAGACATGGCTGCGCGTGTGTGTGTGTGTGTGTGTGTGTGTGTGTGTGAGCCAGGCAGCTAGGATCCACAGCCCGTACTCAAGTCTTGTACGGATGGTTGTCGTAGGCAAATCAGCTGCAGTTCAATCTCATTCATTCCGTGACGGGATGCACAGATGCCATCGCTTCAAGTGTTGGAGGAAATACCAAAATACCAACGCATGCCTTTAAACAACTGACACTCACACACGTACCACACACACACACACACACACACACACACACACACACAGCGACGGCTAGCCTCGTTAAGAAGGTCCAGGTGGCCGAAGGATTAGCGACAGCCAGTCTATAAGCTGATTGGTCCACCTAAGTATGACTTCTGAAGCCCGGCCCAGCCAATCAGAGAGGGAGACGGACGCAGGACACTTGAAGGGGTCGTGTCTCTTTGGGATTGATATCTTAAAGACATACATGTCATCATGGGACACTTCATGGCACTGTATCAAAAAGGATCAGATGGTGTACTTGTTCCCAGTGGTGGGGTTGGCGTGTACTCCGAGTTGATAGACCTTGGGTTTGGTCCCCTTCGTGTGCACATCCTACCTTGTGTTCACTATCCTACAGCGAGAGACTTTACATTAAATTACACTTGTAGGAAGTGACTGTCTGATTACAATTGCAGTAAGTGAAAGCCCGTTTACAATTCCCAAATCTGTGGCCCTACTTATTTGAATTAAACTACACTTGTAGTAACTGTTGGTTTACAATTGTACTAATTAACTGCCTGTTTACAATTCCCAAATCTGTGGTGTTCCGTAAGTTTCATATTCAACCCACACTGAGTGAGTCAATAAAACTCTCAAGATCACTTGGTCTAGTTTTTGCTTATTAAGTACATTTGGTATGAATGATAATGTGTCATTCCATTTGATAAACTCATTTAACTTAAATGGGAGTGGATTTAAAATAGAATTTTAAAAGTGAGATTAATGCGAGTTTACTCACCAATACAATTAATCGCGATGAAATCTTTTAATTGTTGCCCAGCCCTAGTTATTTCCATAAGCCTTCATTTAACTCACTATCTCGTCTTACACCTCTCACAGGTTTTACTATGTCCACGCCGCCCTATCTGTTCCTCCTGTCTCCACGTTGTCTCGCTCTCTCGTAGTGAAAGATGACGAGGTCCAAAGATGCAAATGGCGGCCTATCTCCAGGGACGGGTCAGTCTCCTCCGACGCTGTGTGACCACACTGCCGGCTTCATGACTGAGGTGTCTCCGGACTTGACCGTAGGACGTCAGCGAATGATGAAATGACTGAGGAACAACTGATGTCACGCAGATAGAAAGTCGGAGGAAGACATTTTACCCTTGGTTACCCGGACTACGGACGGTTCGGCAGACTTAAAATGGGTATTTATCGGTACCCCTGGGTTCTGCCTTTGTAAGTATCTCGATGATTGTTATATCTGAAGCGAATGTAATCATCATAACATATTGCAGTATTTGCAGTATATTACGTCAGAGAATTCTTACAAATCTTTTCTTTGCATGTTTTTCTTTTAATTATAATGATTTTGTTAAATTATGTATTAACAATGGTCTGAAATATAGGCTCAACTTTAATTAGGAAAGTTGTGAGTTTTCATCTTTCTCTCTCTCTCTCTCTCTCTCTCTCTCTCTCTCTCTCTCTCTCTCTCTCTCTCTCTCTCTCTCTCTCTCTCTCTCTCCCCCTCTCCCTATCTGTGTCCCTCTGCCCAGAATTGTTGCAGCCCTCACCTCATGCTCAGAGACGGGCTTCAACGACGACGATTATCTAAACGAGGGTTCCTACAACCTGAACTGGATGGAGTCCATCCCTGACGACACACCCCTTTCCACTCTCTCCATCCCGGGAACGTACGAGAGCCTCACCCTCCACGGGGGCCCCCACATGATATGTCAAGTCTGGTCCTTCGGCACGCAACTCAAAGCCGGGCTGCGATACTTCGACATCCATGTCGGGAATTGGTTCCTCACCCACCAGAGCGTTGACGTCCGAGACGGGTTCTGGATGTTGTGGCAAAAAACTGAACTGGACGAAGTAATGAAGACAGCCTTGGACTTCCTAGAGACGCATGCCAGCGAGACAGTGCTGCTAAGACTAACGCTGCACGGAGCGTACCGTAAGATAATCGAAGGGCTGATACTTCACCTGGTCAGGCAGCACACGGCTCAAGTGTGGACAGAACTCTCTGTTCCCAGCCTTGAACAAGCCCGGGGTAAGATTGTGTTGGTTCAAAGTGACAGTTTCAGCACGGGTATTGTTTACCACGAGCCCGGCTTCCCAAATGACCACAAGTTTAAGAGCTTTGAGGACCAGGTGACTAAAGTGAAGGAATATCTGTGGATCGCTGAAAGTATTTGCGACCGCCATGTTGTTCTGACTGATACAACGGCGTCGTCTATCTTAACCAGCCCCAAAATGGTGGCCAGAGGCTTCAACAGTTACCTTAATGACATGGTTCTGGGATACAAGAGGATTGGTTCCCTTATGGGCTGCCTGGGAGTGATTACCATGAACTTCCCCAGCTCTGAGCTCATCAAGAACATTATAGAAATCAATCCCTGTGTTTGTGGAGGGACGGGAGACGCAGGAGGGCCTGACCATGTAATATCTGGCCCTGAGAAGGATGATGGCACGTTGGCAGGGTCTCGAATCATGACTGAACAAGGGTCTGATTCCTTAGAGGAGATTCAAACCTCAACTGAACCAGCGTCCGATGTGGTGGAAGAGACGCACAGTTCTATGGAAGCAGGGTCTGATTCTGCAGAAGAGATACAAACAACAGAACCAGAGTCCGATTCTGTAGAAGAGATAACAAGTACAACAGAACCAGGTTCAGATTCTGAGGATGATATGGTTGCTACAACCGAATCATGGTCTGATTCCGATGAAGAGAGGGTTACTACAACAGTATCAGGGTCTGATACTGAGGAAGAGATGGTTACTACAACTGTGGTAATGCCCCCTGGACCACATGATGGACCAATTTGGGACATAACAATTAGAGGGATTGATGAAAATCTAGAGTCGACAACTGATCCAGCACGCGGTTCTGAACATGAAGCTGATACACCAACCACAACTGAATCAGGGTCAGACTCTGGAGAAGAGATACAAACAACAACTGAATCAGGGTCCGATTCTGGAGAAGAGATACAAACCACAACAGAATCAGGGATAGATGTGATGGAAGAGACACCTACTTCAATAGAACCAGGGTCCGATTCCACAGAAAAGATACAAACTACTACAAAAGCAGGGTCAGAATCTGACGAAGAGATACAAACCAAAACAGAATCTGAATCTGATTCCTCAGAAGAGATACAAACCAAGACAGAAGGTTCAGATTTTGTAGAAGAGAAACAAACAACAGAACCAGAGTCTGATTCTGTAAAAGAGATACAAACAACAGAACCAGAGTCTGAACATGTAGAAGAGATACAAACAACAGAACCGGAGTCTGAACCTGTAGAAGAGATACAAACAACCGAACCGGAGTCTGAACCTGTAGAAGAGATACAAACAACCGAACCGGAGTCTGAACCTGTAGAAGAGATACAAACAACAGAACCGGAGTCTGAACCTGTAGAAGAGATACAAACAACAGAACCGGAGTCTGAACCTGTAGAAGAGATACAAACAACAGAACCGGAGTCTGAACCTGTAGAAGAGATACAAACAACAGAACCGGAGTCTGAACCTGTAGAAGAGATACAAACAACAGAACCGGAGTCTGATCCTGTAGAAGAGATACAAACAACAGAAACGGAGTCTGAACCTGTAGAAGAGATACAAACAACAGAACCGGAGTCTGATCCTGTAGAAGAGATACAAACAACAGAACCGGAGTCTGAACCTGTAGAAGAGATACAAACAACAGAACCGGAGTCTGAACCTGTAGAAGAGATACAAACAACAGAACCGGAGTCTGAACCTGTAGAAGAGATACAAACAACAGAACCGGAGTCTGAACCTGTAGAAGAGATACAAACAACAGAACCGGCGTCTGAACCTGTAGAAGAGATACAAACAACAGAACCGGCGTCTGAACCTGTAGAAGAGATACAAACAACAGAACCGGAGTCTGAACCTGTAGAAGAGATACAAACAACAGAACCGGAGTCTGAACCTGTAGAAGAGATACAAACAACAGAACCGGAGTCTGAACCTGTAGAAGAGATACAAACAACAGAACCGGAGTCTGAACCTGTAGAAGAGATACAAACAACAGAACCGGAGTCTGAACCTGTAGAAGAGATACAAACAACAGAACCGGAGTCTGAACCTGTAGAAGAGATACAAACAACAGAACCGGAGTCTGAACCTGTAGAAGAGATACAAACAACAGAACCGGAGTCTGAACCTGTAGAAGAGATACAAACAACAGAACCGGAGTCTGAACCTGTAGAAGAGATACAAACAACAGAACCGGAGTCTGAACCTGTAGAAGAGATACAAACAACAGAACCGGAGTCTGAACCTGTAGAAGAGATACAAACAACAGAACCGGAGTCTGAACCTGTAGAAGAGATACAAACAACAGAACCGGAGTCTGAACCTGTAGAAGAGATACAAACAACAGAACCGGAGTCTGAACCTGTAGAAGAGATACAAACAACAGAACCGGAGTCTGAACCTGTAGAAGAGATACAAACAACAGAACCGGAGTCTGAACCTGTAGAAGAGATACAAACAACAGAACCGGAGTCTGAACCTGTAGAAGAGATACAAACAACAGAACCGGAGTCTGAACCTGTAGAAGAGATACAAACAACAGAACCGGAGTCTGAACCTGTAGAAGAGATACAAACAACAGAACCGGAGTCTGAACCTGTAGAAGAGATACAAACAACAGAACCGGAGTCTGAACCTGTAGAAGAGATACAAACAACAGAACCGGAGTCTGAACCTGTAGAAGAGATACAAACAACAGAACCGGAGTCTGAACCTGTAGAAGAGATACAAACAACAGAACCGGAGTCTGAACCTGTAGAAGAGATACAAACAACAGAACCGGAGTCTGAACCTGTAGAAGAGATACAAACAACAGAACCGGAGTCTGAACCTGTAGAAGAGATACAAACAACAGAACCGGAGTCTGAACCTGTAGAAGAGATACAAACAACAGAACCGGAGTCTGAACCTGTAGAAGAGATACAAACAACAGAACCGGAGTCTGAACCTGTAGAAGAGATACAAACAACAGAACCGGAGTCTGAACCTGTAGAAGAGATACAAACAACAGAACCGGAGTCTGAACCTGTAGAAGAGATACAAACAACAGAACCGGAGTCTGAACCTGTAGAAGAGATACAAACAACAGAACCGGAGTCTGAACCTGTAGAAGAGATACAAACAACAGAACCGGAGTCTGAACCTGTAGAAGAGATACAAACAACAGAACCGGAGTCTGAACCTGTAGAAGAGATACAAACAACAGAACCGGAGTCTGAACCTGTAGAAGAGATACAAACAACAGAACCGGAGTCTGAACCTGTAGAAGAGATACAAACAACAGAACCGGAGTCTGAACCTGTAGAAGAGATACAAACAACAGAACCGGAGTCTGAACCTGTAGAAGAGATACAAACAACAGAACCGGAGTCTGAACCTGTAGAAGAGATACAAACAACAGAACCGGAGTCTGAACCTGTAGAAGAGATACAAACAACAGAACCGGAGTCTGAACCTGTAGAAGAGATACAAACAACAGAACCGGAGTCTGAACCTGTAGAAGAGATACAAACAACAGAACCGGAGTCTGAACCTGTAGAAGAGATACAAACAACAGAACCGGAGTCTGAACCTGTAGAAGAGATACAAACAACAGAACCGGAGTCTGAACCTGTAGAAGAGATACAAACAACAGAACCGGAGTCTGAACCTGTAGAAGAGATACAAACAACAGAACCGGAGTCTGAACCTGTAGAAGAGATACAAACAACAGAACCGGAGTCTGAACCTGTAGAAGAGATACAAACAACAGAACCGGAGTCTGAACCTGTAGAAGAGATACAAACAACAGAACCGGAGTCTGAACCTGTAGAAGAGATACAAACAACAGAACCGGAGTCTGAACCTGTAGAAGAGATACAAACAACAGAACCGGAGTCTGAACCTGTAGAAGAGATACAAACAACAGAACCGGAGTCTGAACCTGTAGAAGAGATACAAACAACAGAACCGGAGTCTGAACCTGTAGAAGAGATACAAACAACAGAACCGGAGTCTGAACCTGTAGAAGAGATACAAACAACAGAACCGGAGTCTGAACCTGTAGAAGAGATACAAACAACAGAACCGGAGTCTGAACCTGTAGAAGAGATACAAACAACAGAACCGGAGTCTGAACCTGTAGAGGAGATACAAACAACAGAACCGGAGTCTGAACCTGTAGAGGAGATAACCAGCACAACAGCAACAGGGTTCGATTCAATCGTAGATCTTGAAATCTCTGAACCAGGCTCCAACTCTGAGGAAGAGATACAAACCACAACAGATTCAGAATCCCTTTCTGAGGAGGAGATACAAACCACAACAGATTCAGAATCCCATTCTGAGGAGGAGATACAAACCACAACAGATTCAGAATCCCATTCTGAGGAGGAGATACAAACCACAACAGATTCAGAATCCCATTCTGAGGAGGAGATACAAACTACTACAGAACCAGCATCCAATTCTGAGGAAGAGATACAAACCACAACAGTATCAGCATCCAATTCTGGGGACGAGACACACACCACAACAGAACCCGGCTCTGATTCTGATAGAGAGACCCTCTCCTTGGAAACGTCCGAACTGTCCCTTAATCCCGATCCAGATCCCCCAGGGTCAGTGCAGGTTTTGCACCCAACCGAAGAGCCGACAGCCCAACCGGGTCTTATCCTCCAGGACCAGCCTGCAGCCCACCCTCTCCCAGCCCCGGAGCTCTCTAACCCTGACCCAGGCGGGTCACAGCCAGACCCACCAGCCTCCCAGCATCCACAACCTGGGCTCCCAGTTCCCCCCCAGATCCCAGTCCGGTACACCGAATCGGTGCAAGACGTGCATCTCCGGAGACGAAAATGCCATGAGATGAAAAAGATGATTCGTCGGCAAAAAAGGTCTTGTGGCTAAATTCATAAAACAAAAGACCAAATAAAGTTGTGATTATGAGCAAGTACGGCTTCTTATTTAAAAAAAAATACAGTGTCTCTTTGTGTATCGTATTGGGTATAATGCCATCAACAACACTATTGATTTGTGTGTGTGTGTGTGTGTGTGTGTGTGTGTGTGTGTGTGTGTGTGTGTGTGTGTGTGTGTGTGTGTGTGTGTGTGTGTGTGTGTGTGTGTGTGTGTGTGTGTGTGTGTGTGTGTGTGTGTGTTTGAGAGTGAGAGTTCACGTGAGTGTGTCAATACAACCTGAAAGAAATATAATAATATCTTCCAGCGTTGTTTTCTTAAAAGGCGTTCCTGACACATGCGTACCGGCCCAACCTCTTTTGCTCCGGTGTTCCTTCTACCCCAATTTACTCCTGTCGCTCTCACACACTCCTCTGAGATCAAGAAATCATCGCCGACGTGCTCTTTATCAGATCAAAAAACCGCGTCGGCGTTGGGAGACTTTCAGACCCTTGTGTGCGTGTATGTGAGTCGAAAAGGACGCACAACAAAGGCGACGCCGTGTAGCCTATAGTTGGATGGTTATAAATATTACGGTAAGTTTCTAACATTACCTCTTAATACTGGAAGGAATTGTCTGTTTACCTTTAGTCTTAATTTACATATTTAAGACCCTGCGTGTGAATAAGTAGACGAATAGGCTTCAAAACCAACCGACGCATCCCATGTTTTACTGTCTCTATACATCATATTAGTTAGTGTTAAAGGTGTGAATGTGGTTTATTTCATCAGTATTTTTGAGTCTGATAGGTTTTATGATGTATTTTCTTTATTGAAGTCCATTTGCTGACAGGTGTGACACATTGACGGGACGGTCCCAGACAAACCAACATGATCAATCGCCGCCACCCTACAGCAGCACCAGTGTGTGGATAACACTTCCCGAAGGACAGGAGCAAGGCAGGCATGTGCTGAACAACCCCGGGTCCTCCGGTCCACCTGAATGGACCTCAAGCTCCACAACCCCGGGTATCGTACCCCGGGAACTCCTCCAATCAGTGACCGCATGCAACGCGGCTCACCCGCCTGCTCCCCGGCCAACTCCCTCCTCGTCAACGGAGAAAACCAGATCGACTTCTTCCGCAAGCTGGGCTACTCCGCGGCCCAGGTGCGCGCCGTCATGAACAAGTTCGGCGCGGACACGGACCGGGTTCTGGGGGAGCTGGTGCGGACGGGGGCGAGCCCCGAGGCGCACGAAGAAGAGACGGCGCTGACCAGGACCTCCAGCCCCAGCAGCAGCAGCTGCGTATCTGAGCCGGGGACCCGGAGGGGCAGCAGCAGGGATCCAGAGGGCCCCGAGTTCCAGGAGGAGGGGGTAGAGAGCCTCGCCGAAGCGCTGAGGCCCATCGTTATCGACGGAAGCAACGTGGCCATGAGGTTAATAAACTAATATCCTTTTCTGTTTTGTGCTTTGCTTCAACTTGATTTCCCTCATGTTAATTCCTTGAGGTACATGGGAGAAATATAGAGTAGGCCTATAATCATAATTATATCTATCACTTGTAAATTCACCAGCCTTCTTTTTAAAAAGTAGTAGAAACAGGCGGTGAAGTTAGAGATCACAACCAACTGAACCAAGTGACACGTTCCTCGACGCAAGGGCGTAGATTTCTTGTGAGGAGAGATCCTCTGCGTCTTTCTCGTATATCGCATCATCTCTCCCCGTCTTCGTTTAATGCGGCCTGCATCACCTTCTCTCCCATGATGGTCAGCTGTTTGTGGTTTTCCCTGTCTTATCTGGTTATCACTGGTTATCACATGCTTGCTACATCCTATATAATCCAGATAACCTAACAGACACACTCACGCACGCACAAACAGTGACTATTCTCAGCGCATGCATTTGAGGAAAATAGCGAAATGGCAATTATAAAAACAACAATAGTAGGCTATACAATAGTATTGCGTAGACTTCAATAGAATGAATAAATGCCCTTCTCCAGCTAGAACTACTCATGTTGATATCGCTGCGTTGCAACACCTCTACCCCCCCCCCCCGTCTTTTGCGACTGATCTGTTTTATAATTTAATAGGAGAACGGAATCTTTGTCTTTGCTTACCAAGCAGATGTGTACAATTGGTGCTATTCTAAATGTTTTACTGCATATGCACCAGCAGATAATGCATCGAACAAAGTTGAAGTCAGGCGTGCGTCATACGTTATTTCATTTAGTGTGTGTGTGTGTGTGTGTGTGTGTGTGTGTGTGTGTGTGTGTGTGTGTGTGTGTGTGTGTGTGTGTGTGTGTGTGTGTGTGTGTGTGTGTGTGTGTGTGTGTGTGTGTGTGTGTGTGTGTGAAAAAAGCTCAGACCAAACTTACGCCCTTGCCTGGTGTGTGTGTGTGTGTGTGTGTGTGTGTGTGTGTGTGTGTGTGTGTGTGTGTGTGTGTGTGTGTGTGTGTGTGTGTGTGTGTGTGTGTGTGTGTGAAAAAAGCTCAGACCAAACTTACGCCCTTGCGCAGTCCTCTTACAGTGTCCACAATTGTAAACTACATTCAGCGATCATTAATTACCGCTATCTGCTAGGCCTATGTATTGATCATTCATCTCAATTGCAGTTGGCGCTACAAGCCAATGTTTACTTGCACGATAGGTGGCTTTCGATAGCATGATGTGCAGTTGTATCGCAACTGTTACTCTTGTTAGAGTGATAGCCTACTTTAAATTCCTCACACATGGATCCAAACTAAAAAAAAAGTACATCTTCAAAATATGGATGATTAAGAACACACACCCATTTATAATAATTATAGGATTAAAAAATTGGCCGTAGGCATGGGCATAACACACCCTCCTACCCTAAAGAACTCTTCGCTTAAAGTGCTTTTTTTTGGATTGAATTCAAAAAGTTCTGGGCTTGTATTAATGGCAGCCTGCCAGCCCCTATGGAAGAGCACGTATATTGAGGGCTCATTCCAAGGAAGCGAGAACACGATTCCTTTTTTCATGGGATAACACAATAATACGCCAAAATGTACTTTTAATTCCAATTTTAAAGAGTGCATATGCCACTAAATTGTACACAGTGCCCCTTTAAGGTAATATCACTATTCTTTTAACTCTCATTTAGTTTCCTTTACATCAACGAGTGCTGATATTAATTGAGAACAGCCATAAGCCATACGGTTCTGGGTTCAGTCTCCTATTGTATCTGTACCCTATGTATCTGTTGAGATTCTACACCCTGACGTCTGAATACACGCTTTGCATAATAACTGTATGTATGCTGTGTGTATGACTCAATAGTAAATACCAGGCCCATGACGCAAGCACTACAATGCCACCACCACACCATTAACTAAAATGAACTGATGCATGAAGGGTTTTAATGTTTAAACCGAGCACACATGGCAAGTCGTCCCCTCTTTCATACGTTAAGTGTCGTTGAAAGCAAACACCTTGCTGTCTGAGATGTAATCTGTGGGAATAAAAAGAAAGGTTGATAATATACAGTATATATATATACAATATCTTCAGTTTAGTATCTGTCTCGTCGTTTACGCAAACGTTTACATCTCACACAAGATGCATTACAGAACGGACCCCAAGTGTGCACCCCCCCCCCTCTCTACTATTCGTACAGTCAAACACTCACACATAAACTCTCTGTCACGCTGTCACACACCCGCTTCCCCCCCAGGCCTCATCCTCCTCGGCTCAGTCCAACTAACACACGCATTAACGCCTAGTCATTCACTCAATCACTCTGTCACTCACTCATCCCCCGCCCGCAGCCGTCATCCGCCTCCTCTTCGTCTCGGCGCGCAGGGACAGGTACGTCCGCGGGCCCGCCCAACCCTCCGCTCTCGCCGGTATGCAAATCTCTGCATGCAAATCCGTGTTCCTCTCTCCGTGTCCTCTTCTGCGTCAGCGCCGTGTGTTCTCGCGGGCAGCAGCCCTGTCTGCACTGAGGCACGGGAACAGGCCTGACCGCATTGTGTCACGTTGTCAGCTCTCACGAGTCGATGCCTCCAAGCCCGTGCAAATAGCTCCGCCTCTTGGCGCGGTCGACTAGGGTTTGATCCAGCATTGAACCGCAGCAAGCCCTGAGAGAATAGGGCGCGTTGTTCTTCCCATACTATTTACGACCTGCGTCTTTGAACTGTTTGTGTCCCGTTCGGGACAGTAGATGGAGGAAGGCTTTGGTCTGTGGAGGGTAAACCGCTACGGTAGAGTCGTGTCTTTATAATAGCTTTATGAACAGTAAAGTCATGTTTATAATGTCTTTATGAACAGTAAAGTCATACAAATAAAGTGGTTATGGTGTCAAACATGCTCTGGGATATATTCCTACACTTACTCCAAGCCTTTTGTGTACTTTTTTGCACTGCGCAACTTGAACTTGCACTATGTAACATCACCAGGGAAGACAAACAAATTATTTTAATTATATTTAATAAAAACCTGGGCTTATCCAACCTACAAGGGTTGGTTTTACAGGTTTTACCCTTGAGTCATTTATGAAACTCCCTTTTGTCCAAAGTGTTTATAGTGGATTAAGATACAAGTCACCAAGATACTCCTCACGTATGGGCTTCTAAGCCTACAGGTAGGAATCGAACACAGAGCCTTTCTTCTGGGAAAACCTGCCACAGCCATTACTAAACAAAAGGGATGGCTGCAATGGAGTGTGAATAATTTGGACCAAAAATTCCCCTTCCTTAAATCAATGCAATTTTGCTTCCTCCAATCTTCCCCATCACGCTTTCAGCCACGGGAACAAGGAAGTGTTTTCCTGTCTGGGGATTCAGTTGGCTGTCAACTTCTTCCTGGAACGAGGCCACTCGGACATCATCGTCTTCGTGCCGTCGTGGAGGAAGGAGCCATCGCGCCCAGATGTCCCTATCTCAGGTGAGCCAGTAAAGAGCCTCCAATAGGCCTACTTCAGCTAGCAGCCATACTTTGGATCCAATATGGCCGCCAGCTCATACTGGAAGATACTTCATTAATTCCATTCCTGGGAAATATTGGTGTCACAGAGAAAAGCACAGAACATTTAGCAGAAAGTAAAGAGAATCATAGGAATTTTCAAAGTAATTGCAAATAAAACCTCACAAACATTACATTGTTAATGTAACGTTAAATGCTACATTATTGGAGTGTGTTTTGGTGTCCAACATCCTTCAGTCATATTGGACCTGCCTCACTAATGGACGTATGCATATTCATTTTAGCGTGTGGGTCGTTGTAATCAGATCAAACATTATCTCAACTCTACATCTAAAGTAAAGGAAATTAACTGGGTTTTCACTGAGGAAATTGTCTGTCAGGGAAGCACAAACAGGAAATTACCCATGAATCAATCTTATTTTTATCCAGTACATCCACATTTCTTTCAACTAGAAGTGCTTCCACAAAGTACAATCTGTATTCAACAGCCTATGCTGGAAAAGTAAACACTATCGTGACATTTTTTGGCATGCTACCAAATCGTAAAGATATAAATGTTTGTATTAATTCCCTTGGCGGTTATGCCCTTTGGCAAAAAACTGAAACTGCTTCTCAGCGGTGAGAACGCTCACAATTTGTGAATTAATTAACGTATCAATGTTCAAGCATAAACTTTAACTGTTCAAAGTGCAGAATAGTGTAGCTAGGGTGTTCAACTCCTTGCGCAAAGTTACTGGGTTCGATTCCCCTGATGTCGACCTGTGGTTTTCTCGGAGCACATTGCCCTCACCCTCCAACCTGCTGCTTAAGGACATGAATTTGAATTCACTGTAAACATTAATAATAAAATCCGTTATGTGAACCCATCTTTGGAAATCCGTGAAGACCAGCACATCCTGCGCGACCTGGAGAAGAAGAAGATCGTGGTGTTCACGCCGTCCCGCCGCGTGGCGGGGAAGCGCGTGGTGTGCTACGACGACCGCTTCATCGTCAAGCTGGCGCACCAGTCGACGGGCATCGTCGTGTCCAACGACACGTACCGCGACCTCCAGGGAGAGAACCCCGAGTGGAGGCGCTTCATCGAGCAGAGCCTGCTCATGTACTTCTTCGTCAACGACAAGTGAGTGCTGCTCCCCTCTGACCTCAGAATAAAAGCATGACGACATAACGACGGAGTACGTCAGTCGTACCCCGACTTAGCTTGACGTGCGGGTTGGATTCCTCCCGTCAGGTTCATCGTTCCAGATGACCCCCTGGGTCGCCACGGTCCCACCCTGGACAACTTTCTCCGGAAGGTTCCAAAGATGGCCAAGAAACACCCCTGCCCGTATGGTGAGGACATGGTCACACGACGTAAAAAGGGTTTCCTCTTGGTGGACTAGCATACCGCACAACATTTATGGTGATGAGGTCTACATCCGTTAACACTTGGTTGTGTTGAGGACACCGACACTTGGTCGTTCTCAGACAACTGCCATTCTCTTGTGAGTACACTGTGCACTATTTTCGTTAATGTGGTGCTTTTCAAGCCACTCAAAGGCCTCACTCAAGAGCCCATTACTGGTGATTAGTAGACACCTGGGTGATGCACGGCCGCCAGGGGGTGAGCAGTGCACCACAACGCTCACCCCCTGGCTGGCTATCCCCGTGGGGAGGCGAGGAAACGGGGGGTTTGTGTTGGTGTTCCGGTGTTAAACCGTCACGTGCGTTTGTCTTCATTCAGGGAGGAAGTGCACCTATGGGATCAAGTGTAAGTTCCTCCATCCAGACAGAGGCCCCCAGTCCAACCTGGCCCTGGCCGATGAACTGCGGGAGAGGGCCAAGTCCCCGTCGTCCCACCACAGACCCGGGTCCCTCTCCTCTGGGGGCTCTCTGGCCTCTGGGTCGTCCCAGTGCCTCTCCCTGGAGGAGGAGATGGCTCAGAAGCTCTCCCTGCACCACCAGCCCAGCAGCGCCTCCAGGAAAGGCCCCGTGAGTGAAAACGTTGTGGTCAACGGAGGTGCCCCGAGCGGCAGAAGACAGCCCGCCAGGAAGGAGAAGGCGTGCCCGCCGCCTCCTGGTGACAGGGAGCCCCTGAGGTCCACTGGATCCCAGGTACAGCTGGACTCCGGACTGGGCTCCATAGAGAACCAGTCCACCGACGTCTCCTGGGAACACGGGGGCTGGCGCTACGGGGAGGGCTACGGGCTTAGCCACCCGGTGCTTAGCCAAGAACCCCTGTACTACCCGGCTAACATGCGGCCATGCAGCTGCTGCTCGCACCCCCCCCCATCCCAGGCGAACCCCGCCACCCCCCACCACCACCCCCACCACCACCAACCTCACCGTCCTTTTCAGAATCACAGCACGGGGCCGCCCGCCGGTGCCCACACCCCAGACCCGATGGCCTACGGCCCTCCCCGTTACCTCGGATACGGTGGGACCCCGTATCCGAGGAGCATGCACGCGCACAGCCAATCCACGGACCTCCAGAACCGAATGGCCTTCCAGCCCGCGGAGGCGGACTATTGGTCGGATCCGTACTCGCCGGCGGGTCCGTACACCTTGCCTGGAGAGAGGCCCGCCCCCTGGGGCTACCACCAGCCCCCGGCGCCGCCCAGCCCGCCCGGTGGCGGGCGGGAGACGGTGAGGAAGAAGCTCCTGGCCATCTTCAACAGCCGGCTGGTGGACCAGGCCATGGAGATGTACCCCCACGTGCTGGACCCCCAGGTGCTGGTGGCCGAGATCATCATGCTGCAGGGCCAGGACCGGGCCAGGAGATAGGGGTCTCAGGACTCGGGGGACCCTGGTCCTCATGGGATCCACAGGCCGTACGAGCCTCGGTTACAAAGCTGTCGTTTGTCGTCACTGTATCGTGGCGAAATGTGTTATGTATTAGCACTGTACACCGGTTCTACTTGGAACGAATTTATGTTGTTAACTATATTAGATAACAGGTTGTCCCCCGGGGATCGAGGGCCATATGAGTCGACTGTTGATGCAAATTGTATCTTTAATCGGGGGCCGAGTGCCAAGTGGGTTTAGGAACTCCTTGGGGTTCAGGAGGAAGGAGGAAGTATTCTGACATTTGTAGGCATGTTGCCCAATCGAGGAACGTTTGAAAGGGTTGCCTTACCCTTTGACACGTTTTAAATGTTTTGCGTTTGATGGATTAGCTAGTCAAGTTTAGTCCTCTTTATTTGTATAGCTATGCTTCAATGCCCCATGGGACATTGAAGCAGTTTGTGTTCACTGTGTATGTAAGGGCCCTTGTCCTTGGACTATTTGTAATGTTAAGTGTGGTAGCCTCCAGTTTCAACTTGGTACGTTTTTAGCTTATTTAGTTTGTTGTACGCATCGTGGCTGAACTCTGTGAACCCCTGGAAGACAGGACACAGTGTCCACACAACTGCACATTCTCCCCCTTCCATGTTCCCACAAGAGGCGTGTCTGTACAAGTATGTTTTTTGCTGAACACCCAATAGCACAATCCCCCCTCCCCACACACACACACACCTTTAAATATTGTCTACTCCTATGACTCTTCTTTTATTCCAGTTGTGACAAACACCTCTTCTTGGGTTCCTACATTCTGGTTTGGTCCTGTCAGCATGTGACTGGGCCTTCCTTACTACTGCAGGCTTATACATTGTTTTTGTTTTTATAACATACTCAATAAAAAAAATTAAATTATATTTTCTATTTTTCATTTAAGTTTGTCAGTTTTCACTAAAAGGTAAAAGAAGGAAAGAGAAAGATAGCAAGTTCCTTAGCCAAGCGATGCGGTAGTGGCCAGAATAACTCTGAATGGGTCAGACTCATGCAGGAACAATCCTGTTCAAGCTGAACAAGATTCAATTAGATGTGGGTGAGAAAGACAGGGATGGGACTTCCCCCAATGACGCTCTGCTTATCAGCCTCGCCAAGTGCCTCGCCAAGTGAGCTGCAAAGAATAATCTTGGTCCAGACGGAGTTACCAAACCATGCAGAGTAGAGTTTTGCTGGCTCATGTGAGATGTTCTTGAACGAGTGACTGTAGAGATGTTCACAAGCACACATTTGAAGTCGCTTTAACCTGAGTGGTACCTTGAACACACGCAGAGCAAACTAGGGTAGGACACGAGAAAAACAACATCTGAACGTTAACCACAGCTAAACATTTAGTTTGATGAGCTTTATGTTTCCTGCAGGGTTGCAGTACTCTCCTCCCTTAAGTTAAAATATACAAGTTCCTACAACGGACACACACACACACACACACACACACACAAATCATTCAGATTCCCTCATCAGCTCATCCTGCTTTATTCACACATTGATTTTTTACCGATGAACTCCACCATCAAGATAGGCATATCAGATAGGCTACAATCTTGGATCACCTTTCTCAAACTGAACCCCCTCACCTTGACAAGTAAATGCTCATTAGGATATCAGTATTTACTTGATGGTACCTTGACAGAAAGCAAATGGGATGATGATATAGTTAAGTTAATTCACCAAATAACTGCAATATCCCATCCAATATATCCCAAACTAGTAATTCTGTACCTGTGGCCTGGTCGCACAACTATTAAGCCAACCACAGGCATGCGCTGTCCTCGGTCGCGTCTCAAGGAGGAAGTTCACCGACAAAACGCTTCCAAACGATGAATCATTTAGAAGGTAAGAGATTGCGTACTAATTTGTTTCCTACCAGTTCAGTCGCTCAACACGGAGGTTTTGCATTATCGAACACGCTTCATGTTGGCGTTATTCCGTCCAGAGACGTGCAGAAACAGAAGATGTTTGGTTTTTAAGTTTCACACAGTCGCGCAAACTCGCTGTTTATTCAATATGTTCAAGTTGTATGTCACAAACAAGGTCACCGTGTATTTCTACAACTAGCAGTGAATAGCTAGTTGTAGGATACAAATGTATGCAATAAAAAACACAAAATAGACAATAATAATAATACAAGTTAATGTCGAACACCTGCTGGGTGACTTGCACCATCTTGTGGACAGATCGAGAAAAAAATGACGGACTACGCTAAGCCCATTTCTCCCTGACTACACTACCCAGAAGCGCCGAGCAGCGATTTCACGCAGGCGCAGTCGTGGCGCCACCCTGTGACGTGAGCGTGTTGTCCTAATTTTGTTGTTGTTGTCTGTAGCCGGGGCCAGACGTTCACATACCTCAAACATGTAGCGCACGATATGTAGGACTGGGGTTCTCTACCATCTAGCTAGTTTGGGTCTTCGGTGTTTCGATAAAACCCCTTGACTTTAGGTTATTCCCCGTGGTTTGGTCCTCTATAGATAGCCTTAGCTACAGTGTGCTGACTGCGATGCGTTCGCTGTTCCTCCATCGCCGTCAGCAGATCCCAAGCTAAGCGAGCTAGCTCCTATTCTTAACCATGCTGTACGCCGCGACCGGCTCTCTGTGAACGACCACAACATAGCTGGCCTCTCCTCTTGATCCAGAGGAAACACCCGTTTTGGTCGGTGCTTCTCCGCATGTTCGATGGGCGCTGAGATGTGGCAGAGTGTGGGGCTCACAGTGCTGGTCATTGTGGCCACACTGGTCTGCGTGCTGCTCTTCATGCTCTTTGGTAAGTGTGTTTTTATGTCTATTTTTAAGAGAACAACAATGATGTCTACACGCCTCACTGACTCGTTTAGTTTAGCTTAACAGTGGCCTGGACTGCTACAATGTTAAGGTGGGCTGATCCACTGAGGAGGCTGTGATGTTGAGAATTTTAAACTCCACGATATAACGTAGCGCTCGAATTCTTTATGTCTGATTACTGTCATGCGGTGTTCAGAAGGCCTTTGCCTGACTGCTTCTATTTTTACTCTGTTTAAAGGAGAGGGAGGGCCTAGAAAGCAGTCTGAACGTGGCCGTTCAGATGTTGCTGATTTGACCCTTGCACCCTGTGTCAATAAGTTTCTTTTTATGTCATTCCTCTAGATTTTACAGCCGATGGCTATCTTCAAGTACAGTGTAGGCATTTAATCAGTACTCCTCTGAAAACTAAACCAGACATTTACATCTATGCGTTTTTATTATTGTTGACATCTTGGTATGCCAGTTATATAAGTTTGGTTCATCCAGTGTTGTTGGCTTCCTCCTCCCTCCTCGCTCCCCCCAGGCTGGTACGTGGTGTGGCAGCTCTTCCTCTCCAAGTTCAAGTTCCTCCGCGAGCTGCTGGGTGAAGCCGGCACCCCCCAGGCCGAGACCCAGCCGGCTGGACCCCCCGCCGAGCGTTCGGCCGCCGCCCCCACTCGCTCTCGGCCCAGGAGCGCCCGCCAAAGAGTCACACCGACAGAACCCGCCTCCTAGACCCCGGGACAGCCAACCGGCGTCCTTCCTCCCCGCCAAGCCGGCCTCTAATTGGACAGCTCCTCTCTCCCCCGCACCCCCCCCCCCCCCCCCCCCCCCCCCTCCGCACCCATGGCTGACCACTGTAGGTCGGTCGTTACACAGGGGGCCGGCGTGCCCATCCACTCGATAATCTGATATACATATAGTCTGCACTACCTGATTGGTCAACACGAAGCCCCGCCCTCGGTTTGAGAGGATAAGCCGTTCAATATGCTTCACGTCCCCTTTCTCCTGTCTGTGTGTGTGTGTGTGTGTGTGTGTGTGTGTGTGTGTGTGTATGCGTGTATGCGTGTGTGTAGTGTACATGTGTGTTGTTGTAGGCATGCACAGTCCAGTGGGCTTAGTGAGGGGGCTCCACTACTGCTACTACTTAACGCAGACCGTCTTGTCTCGGCAGCGAGACTGCTGCTGGCCGTCATCACAGAGCGAACGTGTTCGTACTGCACAAGACATAACTGACCTTTTAGATGACCGTCTGATCATGACACGTTGTGGGTGTGCGTGTAAACTTTACTCTTAAACATGTAGTACTTTTTCAGTTGCGACGCCTGCTTACACGGATAGGCCCTGATAACGGTTGACTGTTTAACTGTAACTCTGTTGTGGCTGCTTCACTAAAGGGACAACTCGATAAACTGAAAGCCCTGGACTCTGTCACTGATGTCTGATCTAACCCATGTTTGTTTTTTTGTTTTTATATGAACCAGGACACTTTGTGAAAAATGGCTGTGGTGGAAGGGAACGTTTTTACAAATGTTTTTATGCGTTTGTCTGGTCGGACAGAGTGGTGGATGATGTCCAGATTGCCAGGAGAGGGGTGGGAAGGAACAAAATAAAGTTTTCATTCCACTTGATGAAGATCTTTTGTTTTTGTTTACCGTGTTTGGAACGACCGCAACGTTGCAAAACCGAGAGCAAACGCCACAGCTGTTGGCTCTTTATTTTTATACAGTTCAGCTGATGTGATCTTTGAGGATGATACACATCCTGTAGCTTTCATGTGTTTCCTCTTTCTCACACGCAGATCAAACACCCCCCCCCCCCCCCTTACTGAGCAGTATTCTGACATTTAATTTGCTTAACATTTTGGGCTGTGAAGCTCTTAAGGCTATCAAAAAAAGTACTTTTTGTGTGCGTATGTGGCAGCTGCATTGGCCTACTTCTAGTTTTTGACCACATGGGGGCAATATTGCACCATTATAAATAAGTCCTGTACCTCTAGCCGTTTTTCCTTCTCAATGAAATGTTGATCAAGAAACCAAAACATCGTTGTTCCGTTTTGTTCTTATGGTGAAATTCGCAGGATTGTGTAGTTCAAATACGTTGTTATTGAATAACTATTTGCAGCCATCAATCTCAATGGCGCATCATCATATCACCTGTAACTGCACTTTATAAATATAACAAGTGACGACAAAATATGAACACGTAATGTCGACTCTTTTTACACGCATGTGCATATTCCAGATTAACGTTTATCCAGGGTAAGCAGACTGTGAAAAACAAGTTGAGCCGCTGTGTTTAAGGTCTGTGTGAGGATTCAAATGGTAGATCTGCTAGTGGTTGCTCAATATTCTCAGCGTTTTATAACAACCGCAATATCGTCTTGACACACGAGGCCTGATTGAAAATAAAAAGGAAGCCCTTCTCAGAACAGATGCTATAATTTCTGGACGCAAATACTGAACAGGAAATGATGGTGTGGTTAACTAGAAATGTCATCTGAATATTTGTAGCACCGAGGCTGCACTGAAGTCACTCGTGACTCCTCCGCCTTGGGGGGTTAAGGCAGTATAGGACTAAGCTTCCACTGAAATCAGTCAATCATCCAAGCACCCACCCAACAAGTGACACACACGCACCAAATTAAAGCTGCCATCACTTCCCGACAGTCAACCGATGAACCAAGTCCCATAGGACATGAAACATACACTTACAATCGTTATTTAAATACAGTAGCTCAGTTTAGACAAGAACATGTCCAGCGTACACCAAACAACGTCATTTTGTAGGGGTTTGTGCTACTAGGGTTTGGCTCCTTTTCTCCCTAGAGAGGGCCCCCCTTTCTCTGACGTCAGGGGCCCCTGTAAAGCAGCACCCCCACCCAGGGATGCCTCCCATCCTTGACCCCTTCGGTGTGATGGTTTTACCCATCTCGGCAGAAAGGTGAGCAGCTGGGGTGGATCCCCTGTGTGGGCAGTTTCTCACCTGCTGCTGCTGCTTATATTCCTCCCCAGCACCTCCTCACAGGTTCAGAGGACACTGGGCCATTGTACGGCCCGGTGACAACTGCTCTCTGGAGCATATAGCAGAAAGGTTAGCGGTGGCTGTCTGTAGCTACAGCAGCAGACAACGGAGAGGGGTCTGGCCCTGGGTGGTGGTGGGGCTGGAAGGTGGGGGGTGGTGTTGAGGAGGAAAATGATTTACAAGATGTTTGCCACAGGCACAGACTGTGTTTTGTCTGTTTAATTGAGAGTTATATGCTATTCTAATCTGGGTTACTTCACCATGGCTACCACCAAACCCAGAATAGAAGACGACTCCATCATACGTTGGCTAATAATTCCCCCCAGGAGTGTGGAGCAGAATCACGGAAGCCAAGTAATATAAACGTCTTCTTGATTTTTTTTTTTGCTTGTGACCACCGGGGTTCTTACATTTCATTATCAACCTTCGAAAATAAATCTGCGTTTCGTTGGCCAACGCTCCCTGTCGTCGGTTTGGGGCCCCGCGGTTTGGTCCAAGAAGACGTGAGTTACCTTCGTCTTCCGTCTCCTTCTCTTCGTCGTCGGGAGGCCCACGCAAGGGACTAACCTAGAGGAGCCAAACCGTCCGACGTCACTCCGCGGCGGATTGTCTTCTCTGTCATCTCCCGGGAGACGGCGCGGTGGTGGAATGCAGAGGGCAATAAAAACCGCGAGGTCGCTTGTAAGTGCCAGACCCTCCGTGTGCTCAGAGGAGATTCACTCGGAACATTTTTTCCTATTGGTAGCTCGTCGGAGAGGAGGAGGGAAGGGAGAGGGGGGTTTCATTGGGGGGTGATGAAGGGTATGTCTTCGTTGTGAACACCCTGTACTGTCTATCTATAGTCGGTCCACAGGGACCGGGAGAGACTATATTTCACTCGAGTTATAATGAATGAGTGGGAAGATGGCAGAGAAGAACAGGAACACAGAGGGGAAACACAATGGATGTTTTTGTGTGTGACTCAAATGGAAAGGGTAGTACGCCCAAACCTCAATTCCTCTTTTCATTTTTGCAAGACATTGCTCGAGTCCTTACATTTCCATTAATAAATTAGTAGACTATTTTAGGGCTTTACAAGTGAGTCTGAGAACAATAAAAGGTCAAAATGGGGGCTTTCACTTTCAGGCCACTATATCCTCCTTTATCCACCGATACCAAGCCCAATCCATCCTCATCCAGAATTGATTATCCCACAAGCACTCAAAGAACTCCAAACAATTTCACACCAAACCAGATGAAAACCGGTATTTTCTTGAAGGATGATG
This sequence comes from Gadus morhua, assembly GCF_902167405.1. Lineage (NCBI taxonomy): Eukaryota > Metazoa > Chordata > Actinopteri > Gadiformes > Gadidae > Gadus > Gadus morhua. The sequence continues at coordinate 5,984,718 of NC_044069.1, forward strand.
TTCCTAATCGATCTACTTTCAAGCTGGCCAAGTAGGCCTTTTCTCTCATCTGGTTTTGACCAGGAATAGTTAGGCTGGAATCCGATTTTTTGTTTCAAATAACTTTCATCTCCATTGCGGAAGACCTTAAGTTATAACTGTACTTTAAATTGTGATATACGTCTGGTTTCTAAATCTAACTTAACTCTACTGTCTATTCAAATATAGAGCTATTGCTTTTTTTCAATTAGTAGCCAATGTTTTTTTATTTGAAAAACTATGCATTTTATTACAACACGTTATTCTTTAAGTTATCTCAGCGTCCCTCTAACTTTACTAGATGTCCCCTTCCTACATGGTCTTAAAAATCGTTGACCTAGCATGAAGTGTATGTGAGTAATTTCTTTCATTCACAATTTCCCCTTCTAACACTTGTATGATCTAATAAGAATCACGCTATGAAAGTTATCGAATAAAAACGTAAACTGAAAGGAAATCAGGCGACACAGTTGTAGACTTAAACAATCCTTTACTTGGTCTGTGTAGAGCACCCCCCCCCCATCCCCCCAGCCCTGAACAAGAACATTTGAGGCCCCCATCAAACAGTTTCCATGGAGATCTATGGTGGCCTCCAGCAGTAGGGTGGACTGGACAACATTCCTCCGTGTGAAATCAAACAGGACAAGTTGATAAGGTGCTTCATAATATACAACAGGAATGTTACGAAAATATGTCTAAGTTATCCTACGGAGAAACCAATACTGTTTCTGTATATATATATATATTCATACCATACTCATATAAAACAATCTACACAAAAATAGAGCACATATATATACAGAACATAAAATAGGGTGGCTATTTACAACATCCAAAAACATCCTTTTTTTTTAAGATTAATGAAAAGCAATATATGTATATTTCATCATAGATAAATGTTCACGCGCTGCGGATCGTCTTTGGGCGGAAAAACGTGCTCGACCCAAACCCGGCAAAACTCCGGCGGCGGAAAAAAACCAAAATGTCAGACGATCACAAAGCGGCCATTTGCAGCAACTGTTCCTTAAACTGCTGCGCGTGGTGCGAGAGCTCCGTCACGCGGTCCACCATCTCCTGCACGGCACCCGTGCTCGGGTAGTTCAGAGCGGCCATCTTGGTAGAGCCCACCACCGTCTTGAGCAGGTCGCACAGCACGTTGCTGGCGTTCATCACGCGGTTCGCCACGTCCGGCGCGCTGGCCTGCCGCGACAGCGTGTCGCCGATGAACACCAGTTTGTGCGCACTGAGGATGACGAACTTGCCGTGCGCCACGAAGATGCGCGGCGGCTGGCCCGCGCCCACGCAGGCGAAGAAGGCGTCGACGGCGTTGAGGAGCGTGACAAAGTGCTGCTCGCACTGCTGGGCGTAGAACACCAGCAGCTGGCGGTCGTGGGCGCAGACGCGTGCGCCGCCGCCCGTCGTCGTCAGCGGGAGTGACGGGGAGGGGGAGGAGTCCGAGAGGGGGGAGGAGTGTTGGTGGGACACCCACTGGGTGATGTCGTTCTCCACCGGCTTGGCCACTTCCTGTTCCAGCTTCTTGAACTGGTTGATCTGGGAGGAGGGAGAACCCAAAAATACAGTCGTTGAGTGAATGGAGTCGGAATCTTCCACTGGCACCTTTCAACTGGCATCTTTGTAAGTGCTTCGCACTTGGTTCTATGAGCATCCTCACTGTGCCAACAGCGATATTTTGTTTCTCGTTCTACTGACAGATGTACTTATTGTAACTTGCTTTGGATAAAAGCGTCTGCTAAATGCCCGTAAATGTTAATGTAAATCTTTTAACTGCTCTAGAGCGTTCGCTAAAAATGAACACAGCATTTGAATTCTGACCTTTGCCAGAGGACTAGCCACTAGTGTGGATAGGGAGGTTATTGTGTTGGATGAGCCCCTCGGAGTTGAAGGTTAATCTCTTGTTGCTGGGAGGCTGTGTTAAGAGGCGAGGAGAGAACCATCTGTACATTATGCTGATGGCGCAGAAGTCACCCATAGCGAAACAGCTCAGATCTTCCTGATTGGACTACTCTCAGGGGCTCTCAGTGCTGCTCCCTCCATCCACGACTGCAAATGTCAGCAGCTGTGTTTGTCTGATCAAAGATAGGAGACCTAAATAAATGCCATCTGTGTCATACGGGTAGTTGAAGGACAGAAAGTTGTTTATGAATTAACTTCCTTCCTGGTCTTTCATGTGGGATCTGCGGAGAGCGAGAAGAGAGAACTCACCTGTTCCTGACCCAGCTGCACTTTGCTCTGCTTGATGATGTTCTCCTTGTCCAGAAGCTCCTTCTGTTGCCGTTCAAAGTCTTCTTTTCCCTGGGAACAGTGAAGTGCTTTCGGTAAGAATCGGCTTGAACTCGGCCTTCAAAATGTCGTTTTCATCCCAACTTGATGATGCTACAAGTTGACGAATCGATATGTAGGTGGCCATACAACTTTAAAGTATCAGACTTATCAAATGGACTAAAGCAATGTCAACGTTTGTAACTAATAGTCCTACTCAACGGACCCATCATCAACATACAAGATAAACCACAGAAGAAAGAATACCGGATACAGACAATAACACAGACGATGTGGTCACACCCTTACCTGCAGATGCACGTAGTCGTAGTCCTCCATCCAGCTCTTGACACACTTCTCACTATTGTTCATGTTGTCCTTCTCCTGGCCCGAGGGCACGGGGAAGGCCTTCACCTGGCAGCCATAGTTGTCGTTGTCCGGGGATGGGTAGGGCAGCGGGTGGCTGAGGCTCTCCTCCGGCGTGCCCCCCCGGGACAAGGATCCGTCCCCCATGCTGCGTCTGAAGAGCAGCTCGGCGCTGCCGTTGACGCTGGAGGCCAGCTGCTTGACGTCGTCCGGCACGGTGCGCGACACCATCACGAAGCGGTCCAGCTCGTCGCTCTTGGCGTGGTGGTGGTGGTGGTGGTGCTGCCTGGAGGAGGGCGGCGAGGCCAGGGTGCTGACCGCCCAGCCGCAGGCCTCCAGGGCCTGGTAGGTCTGCAGCAGGATCTGCTGGGAGTCCTCCAGCCGGCCCAGCTGCCTCCTCAGCTTGCTGTGGAGGCTGGGGTCCGACAGGGCCGTGGCGTTGGCCGCCGCGCCGCGCCCGAACACCAGGAAGTCGCCCAGCGCGGCCCGCACGCGGTCCAGCACGGCGCGCACGTCGTTGGCGTGGCGCTCCATGAAGGGGAAGGTCCTCCAGTGGGGGGAGGCGGCCAGCGTCTGCACCGCCCCCACCGAGGCCTCCACCGCCTGCTGCAGCCGGAACAGCCTCTGGACGGCGGCGTCCAGCTCCAGCGCCAGGCGGCCCTCGGCGCCGGAGCCCGTGGAGGACGAGGAGGTGCTCATGCTGCTGCGCGTGCTTCCCGTACTGGAGAAGGACAGCCGGTTGACGCCGTCCGTCACGTCGGCGACCGCGGCCCGCGGCGAGTCCTGCGCGGGCAGCGTGTCGTACACGCCCCGCCCTCTGTCGCAGCGCTCGCCGGCGACGGGGAAGGCGGGGACGGCGACCGCGGCGGTGGGGGGCGTCCGGTGAGCGGGGAGCGTCTGCATGCCCCGGGGGATGTCGTAGAGGTCGCCGTGGCAACGAGCGGCGTCGGAGTGGTGCGTCGGGGGCAGGACGTCGTAGATCCCCTCGTTGCCGTTGGCCGCCGGGTAGTGGAGGCGGGCCCCGGGGAGCTCAGAGTTCGGGGGGAAGTCGTAGGGGGACTCGGGGCTGACGGGGGGCTTGGTGAGGGCCGGCGGGGGCACGTCGTAGATGCCCTCCTGGGGTTGTTTGAGCGGCTGGGGGAAGTCGTAGGTGCCCTCCTGCAGCGCGGGGGCGGCCCGGCACGGGGGTACGGAGTACACCTGTGTGGGGCGAAGGTAGAGCACTCGCATTAGACACCACACGCACCCACCCAGAATGGTAAATGGTAAATGGACTGCCTTTATAAAGCGCTTTTCTATATTGCATATTGCAATTGGGCACAGCAGCGTTTCCAACCGGATGGCGTTGGCCAGCCCTGTGGTAAATTGAGGAAGTGAAAGCCTCTCTGGACCGCACAGCACTACCGTTTTTTGCAAAACCCTTGAAAATAGCATAAAACCCTGCCCCCAATTACTCCATCCTCTGAACCCAGCAGTAGTCAGCATGTAGAGCCCAGGGTCTCCGGGGCAAACGCCATCCGGGGCCACAACTCACGATGGATCTGTTGTGACGCACACGGGCCCACGGCCCCACCGGAGAGGGGGGGGGAGGAGGCATGAGACGACAGTCTCCTAAAGCGATTTCCAACCGGGGCCTCAGAAATCCACCCATTACTGGGAGACGACCATGCCATCACTGTAATTAGGAGCGACGCAAATAACAGGTTCCAGCATATTTCAGGTTATTACAAACAAACCGACGGAGCCCTAAGCCTGGCGGGATCTGGAGACCGGGGGAAACCTTAGAAGCTCTCGAAAAAGCCACCATTTATGGGCCTGGGCTTTCTTTTTTAACCCCCGTTGGAAAGTTCTCAGGCAGAGAAACCATGAAGCCAGGGAGTTTTGGTTGAACACAACTGGAAGAGAAGGCTTTCATTTGGGGGCCACCGCAAGAACGTCGAGAAATATGTTTGTTGTATATTTATTTGTGAAGGCCGATTAAAAGGAGAACCCAGCGAATGGTGGACCGCGGACGGGACATTTCTCTGGACGTGGACGGAGGCCACTTCCTCAATTCAACAGGACCGAACCAAACCTCTGTATGCTTGGCTTGGCCCGCACGTCTTTCACGTGGTGGAGGTCTGAGATATTTTTGGACGGATGTTGATGGATGTTCTGCTTACCGCTTGTGAAGAGGGGGGTATGTCGTAGATTCCCTGGTTCCGAAGATCGGGTTGAGACGGAGGAACGTCGTAGACTCCTTCGGGGCGCGCGCTGGCGTGCTTCCCGCTGTACAGCAACGATCCCGACGTTTTGGCCGGCGGAATATCGTACACCTTTAAGAAAAGAAACGGAACAAAACGTGTCACTTTAGAGCAGTTGGCCAACTGTTTTTGGGGTTCGTACACCAAATTGCGGGCGGTTGTAAAAGTGTTGAACCCTGACTCGCAGTGAGTGAGTCAGTTTTACTAGACTGAAATCCAAGCCTGTATCTGGGATGGGTGCCAGCCACCCCCCGCGACCCGGACCAGAAAATAAACAAGTCAAGAAACAGATGGAAAAATAAAAAACGTAAAAATAGCCCTTTTTGTGTTTATGTCAAATCTACTCAGAACAGGGGGTCTGTAATTACATCGGATACAACTCCCAACAGAAAACACAAACAGGAACACCACATCGCCTAAAAGTATACACAGTACCGAGTACTTTATAGTACTTCATAAACCCAAGAACAAGACGACCCCTTTGTATTGCGACTAATTATTTTATTCCATTATTTTATTTACTGCAGTGCTTCAGTACCTGCCATCGATGTTCCCAACACTAACCCAGACTCCAGGCCACTTTGTGGCTATATTCTTAGCATGGGTAAACCCAGGGTGACTCCAAGCCAAACCCTGTGCTAACGACCCGTCCTCCTGTGCCAGCTGAGCAAGAAGGGGGGCCCCACTAAGTGTGTTTGTGTTGGAACTTCAGGATCCCCCACGTCTGCATACCCCTTGAGCCGCTCTGCAGGGGGGCACGTCGTAGAGGTCCTGCTGGTTGTGCTGACCCGGGCTGTAGGTGTAGGACTGTCCCACCCTGGTCGGGGTCACCACCTGTCTCAGAGAGAGAGAGAGAGAGAGAGAGAGAGAGAGAGAGAGACGTCGTTAGTTCCTCTGTGTATAAAAAGACAACTGGTGTTTTTCTTTAAAGAACGAAGCGGTCTTGACAGATTCACCCCTCGCTCACCCCTATCTTCGTGACCCCTCACATGTTTCCCTCATTCTCTCATTATATCCTCTATCCCTCCCCTCTTTCCTCAAGTCCTCAAGTCATCAAGCCAGCTAGTGCCAGTGCTGTTACACAAGACTCAGATGGACTTCGACAGCAAAGCAAAGCCCTGCAATCTCCCTCCACTCGCCGTGTGTTCAGGGCCCTTTTCGTGTGAGCTTCCCCTCCAGGCCGCAGGGTGAAACCAGAATGGAGCTCTGAAGCCCAACTGGAGCGCCGAAGCCCAGAGCTACTGAAGGTTCTCCAGGAGGCTGTCGAAACACACTTTAACAGCACATTAAGGAACCGCATGGACATCTCTGTCACTAAACAGACTTTCCCTGGCGGTTGGACCCACAATGTGTTCCATTCCCCTCCAGAACCTCACACTGACCTTTTTAAAGGAATAATACTGGCTAGAACATGTTGAGGTCGCCACAAAAAGGTCTAACATCTCACATCATCGACATTCCAGGTTTTATTTTTCCGATATGTACATATTGTTCTTGATTCGCCGCTTGTTTGTGTCAGGGTTTCCGACCAATCCGCTTCGACCATATCTCACCGATATCATACAACAACCACACCGAACCATACCTTAACTTAATTACCACTAACTTCCTGAGTGAATGTCTAACCGAAAACTTGAACTAATCCAAACGTGGCCACATTTAACGAATTACCTGAAATGTTACCATCCTTCATCTAATAACAAACGTTTCATAAACTCTGGAAAGTTGGGTAGTGTAGGGGTGCGGTGTGATGTTAGCTGGGAGGCTGAGGTCATTTGTTTTGTTTCCATCTAAACCCATTCTGCCCAGAAGTGCCCCACGGGTCAAACCCGGGCAAGAGAGGAAATGGCTTTTCCAAATCTCTCTTTCTCTTTCACCTAAAATCAACAACAACAGTCTTAATGTCTTAACGTTGTGCTGCCTGCAGTCTAGTTTCCCCCCCCCCTTTTCTCTATTTTCCTTCCTGCTCTCTCGTTCCTGGAATAACTCCTCCTGCTTTCCTTTAGAAGTAGGAAGACTTTGAGAGATTCCTTGCTGCGTCAGACAGAGATAGGAATGTTTGGAATGCACAAATGCCACCCACCCACCCTAAAACCCCCTCCAACAGTCAGGTTCATCTAAACAACAACACACGGAATTAGAGGTTGCACTCCCATCACTACGTTCTTAACATATCCCATAATACTAACATCCCTGGTGAGTTCCCGCTTCCAGGCAGACTGGACAGAAGCACGCAGGAGACCTACACTTTTAAGCCACAAAGTATTGGAAACAAACAGCAGGATTACAAAGAGATGTTCTCAGGATTTGGAGGAAAGAATACTCTAACAATATGCCGTGAGTCATCGGAGGAGCCCAAGCCCCTCGCTCGTCATTGGTGGGGCAGAGGGTCAACACAAAACAATTTGTTTTTGCCCCCTCAATGTTTCTGACATTTTTCCAAAATGACAATATTCTTCGTCATGGATCAACGGGGGGGGGGGGGTCTGATCGTGGCTCTGTGTGGAAAAAGTGTGGAGGTGGGGGGGGAGAAGGGAATAGAGTGATGAAGACGAGCTGGGGGTGTGTGGGGGGGAGCTCGGCGGGGGGGAGGGTTGAAAAGGAAAACGCGAGTACACACCGCCTAGTAAGGAAAGGAATGCCATTCAGAGAGCTGTGGACTCACTGCATCACAATTCCATATGGTTCTCATAAGGCTAAGTCCTGCGCCCCCCTCCTCCATTAGTGATTTAAAGGGGCTCATCGCTGTCCATACATCGCGGGGGGGGGGGGGGGGGGGGGGGGGGGTCTGAGACATACCCTTTAATGCTCCTAGTGAGTCACCTCCACCCCCGCGCGCAACAGTGTCCCTGAAATAGACCGGGGTGGAAACGGAATAACAGATTACCTCGCTCTCGATTTCTACTCCTCGCACGCTCACACGCTCGTTGTTGACACGTCCCCAGACACAGCAGATGGGTGGGCCGGGGTGCGGAGCGTGATTTAATTTTCCGACAAAGAAGGTCATGTTTTTCGGGGAAAGACCTTCGGAAAATATCGGGTGGCGAAAGGGAATCTCTGGATTTACTGGCGTTTGTTCCACAGAGCGAAACCAGGAAAGAGACTCTACCTCCTCCTCCGTCTCAGGGTCTGTCGGCCCCAGGTTCATGTGTGGTCAGGACTAGTATAGAAGGAACTCTTTCCCAGCTATGACACACATTCACACACACGTACACCAGTGCACACACAAACGCACACAAACCATTCCAATATCTCAGGGCATGTAGTCCCCAGGTTCATGTGTGGTCAGGAGTAGTATAGAAGGAACTCTCTCCCAGCTATGACACACATTCACACACACGTACACCAGTGCACACACAAACGCACACAAACCATTCCAATATCTCGGGGCATGTAGTCCCCAGGTTCATGTGTGGTCAGGACTAGTATAGAAGGAACTCTTTCCCAGCTATGACACACAAACACACACACCAGCGCACCCACAAACATGCCCAGATGCACTCGCACACAAGTGCACACAAACCAGTGCGCACACCGGTGCTTACTCCACGCCCTGTGTGTTTACCCAGCATGCTCGGGCGCGGGTGACTGCCGGGCGGCGCTCCTATAATCACCGCTGGGTAAATATTTACCCCGGCGCGCTGGCGATGAATCCGGCAGCTCATTGGCCGAGGGGGCGGCGATGACATCACAAAGAGCTACAGCTCAGGTGTGGGAGGAGATTCGTCACGGCGATGAAGAGAGGGACGGGTCCACTCCGCTTGGCGGCCGCCATTACGGAGTGTTCTGTCGGCGCGTAGCCTCGCGGTGGGCGGGGCCTCGCAGGCTTTAGGGGGGGGGGGGGCCGTGGCCGTGTTGACTTAGCATCCGCGGCGCGTGCTCTGTTACCCGGGGGTGGGGGGGTCAGAGTCGGTCGGTGTGTTACGGGGGGGTCGTAACGTGTCGAGCCGAGGCTTCAGATATGGTCTGTGTGTTGCAGGGGCCTGCAGGAGAAGAGGGACTGCACTGGAAACCAGTTTGAACTAGTTTCAAACCCGGGCTTAAATCCTTGCAGCAGCCCGAGAAGGGAGTGCGTGAGTGAGTGAGTGAGTGAGTGAGTGAGTGTGTGTGTGAGTGTGTGAGTGTGTGAGTGTGTGAGTGAGTGAGTGAGTGAGTGAGTGAGTGTGTGAGTGAGTGTGTGAGTTTGTGAGTGAGTGTGTGAGTGAGTGTGTGCGCACGTTTTCTATCCAGTCTCCATTTCAAACCCGATGACAAATCCCACCCATCCCATTGTCTGGGTTCGTCTTTTCTCCCTAAATATCAAGTATCCGACCCACCTCCCTCCCAGTGACCCCCGGCGCCCTACCCCCCCCCCCCCCCCCCCCACACCTCATCTGTCAACCCCACCCACGCCTCCCTCCACCTCCCCTCTTGTCCTGCTCTCATCACTCCCCCTTCTCACCCACGCTTCATGGCGGTGTACAAGGTCAGAGTCCCACTATCTCTCTTCGCCTCCTCCATCACCCCCCCCCCCCCCCACCCCCACCCCCCTCCTCCCCTCCCACCCCCGGACCACCTCTTGCTTCCATCAGCACCAGTAACTAAAGATGACCCGCCAAGCCAAGGTTAAGCCCCTCCAGCCCCCAAAAACGGGGGGGGGGGGGGGGGGGGACGACGACTGGGAATGCGATCCCCTCCTCGTATTCCCGGAGAGGCTCCGCGCCACCTGAGCGGCGGCGGCGGCGGCGTTTGGTTCGACGCTCGCTCCCTCACCCCGGGGGGAGTCGTTTCAGCGCCATGACAACGCGTTCGTTCTGCTACGACGCCGCCGGGTCCCGCTCTGAGGCCGTGGAGGGCGCAGTGTTTTTCCAGCTAATTTCTCAGCATCCCCTCCCCCACCCTCCCTCCCCCACCCTTCCTTCCTCAACCCGTACACCGAGAGATAATGTTTCCGCCGCGCTGGCCTATTAAGGCGGCAAACTCATTACTGCAGGTAATTAAGTCTAGCGTCCCACAAGACCGTCAGCCAGCTCAGGATGGGAGAGGGGGGGGGGGGGGGGGGGGGGTGAACCAAAACAGAGAGGAACAGGGAGGCGGGGGGGGTGATAAGAGGATACCCTGATTGGTAGGACTAATGAGGATCATAACACCCCCATCTCACCATGGTTTTAATCCACAACACCGGGACCCGCCGTTTATCCACAACGGAGACAAAGTTCAAACTGAGAAAAAAATTAAACGATTCGCTTTTCGCGTCGGCTTTCGAGGAACGACGATTATCGGTCGCCAATCGTTCCGATGTCCGACTCTCCGACGGGAAGAAAGAAACTTGCAGGGGGGGGGGAAGGGAGGATCATCCTAGAGAAGACGAGGAGTGTAACGGTGTCGACCCCAACGGGGAAGAAATGTTACCTCTCAGCAAAGCATTTCCTGCCTCCGCCGTCACCTCCCCCCCCCCCCCCCCCCCCCACCTCTCTCCGCCCAGCGCCTCTTAACCCGACCAGATTTACGGCCCTGCCCTCGCGGTCAAACCTCGCCGAGCCGGCCATTCATCACGGAGCAACCAAGTAGAGGGGGGGCGCGGGGGGGGGAAGCAGACAGACCCTGAACGGGAGGTGAGCGCTGAAGGAAAGGGTCGTTCCCTTATCGGCCGCTCACATCGCCCTGACCGGGAGTAGCAGGCAGGGGGGGCGGGGGGGGGGGAGTGTAGTGTACCCTGCTCCTAAAGCCGAACCAACAACAGCCCATTGGTTACTGATAACCCGAGGCTCCTTGCGACGGCGTTATCAAGACCGGCTGCCACGCCCCGCCGCCGAGGAGTCGAGGAGTCGAGGAGTCCATAACGCGACGGTTACTGCGCTGACTTCCTCCCCGGGAGTTGATTAGCGGGACGTTGATTAGCCCCTGGAGTCGCCGTTGTGGCGCGGTCGAAGAGACTTATTGGAACAACAGGGGGTGGGGAGGGGTGGGGACTGAGCCAATCAAGGAGGAAATGCCCATGGACGGGGCTACAGGAAGTGTGTGGATACACATGCAGAAACGCACACGCACAGACACACAAACACACAATGGCCTGGGAGGAAGGTGAAGATAAGACGACGGGGGAAAGGCCCGTGATCTTTGAACACACCCCCCACCCCTCCCACCCGGTTCCTTGAGAACGTTGACCTCAGAGTCTGAGTCAGAGAAGGAGAGAGGAAGAAGGGGAGCACAGTGAGTTAGAGAGCGGGAGGAGGAACAGAACCACCTTTCAGAGCCGGGGATAAATCAAAGGGGGAGCCGGATGACTAATGACGCCTCCTAACAACAGCCTGTGATAGAGGGCCGCAACACTGGCCCAGCCCCCTCCCAGTCAGAAGGCTCTTTGTGTGGCCGGGAGGAGAAGAGAAAGGCAAACGTCTTCCACAAGCTGGTGCCACTCATGGGGGGGGGTGCCCAGTGTCGGAGGGGCCAGCTGTGGGGGGCCTGGGAGGCTCTCACCCCGCCCCGCCCTGAAGGTTCACCCCAGGACAAGGCCCTC
>NC_044069.1:5998623-6008623 GCF_902167405.1 Gadus morhua
TCGCAATTTATTCTGAGAACCCGTTGGAAAACCCCACGACGTGGGTGCGTGATTATATACTGCCATATCTAGCCCAGAGCGAAACAACAAGATCGGTCGTTCTTTTATGGTGTCCGGTCCTCGGACCTCGAAATACACGCGGCTACCGGGCCCGATCGAAACGGAAAGAAACCCATTTACTGCGTCCCGCGGCCGAGCCAAACCCCGCCGCTGTGTTTCAACGGGTCGTCCCGCTACCGCTTTAGAACGCAGAGACGACCCTGGTCAGGCAGCTGGCCGGATGGTACACCAAGGCCCAGTTTGGTGCTGCTCGCTTTTCCATGTGTCTCACAACTCTGCCATGCCCTGTGGGTCTCTGTGGCTGCACTGGTCCCAAGCACAGCCAATCAGGGGAGAATTGCCCCATGGTTTGTACATGTTTCCATACACAGGCGAGGCAAAACACACACCGGGCACAGAGTTATTGTTTAACTAAGGTGTTGTTTAACTCTGTGTTCCATTTATTTTCCTATTCACTACATTGATCTCTGCTCATGTTTTATGCCCTATTTGCTATTTATTCTCTCTCTCTCTCTCTCTCTCTCTCTCTCTCTCTCGCTCTCTCTCGCTCTCTCTCTCTCTCTCTCTCTCTCTCTCTCTCTCCCCCCCCCTCCTCTGTCTCTTTCTCTCTCTCTCCTTTTTTCATCTCTCCATTTAACTCCATCTTTCTCCTCATCTCCCTCTCTCTCCCTCCCCCCTCTTCCCCCCCCCCTCCCTACCTCTCCCCCCCCCTCCCTACCTCTCCCCCCTCTCCCCTCCTTACCCTGTTGGGCGTGGTGTCCGGGGTGGCCAGCAGGGCGGCGCTCCTCTGGGGCACCTGGTACACCTCCTGCTGGGGGGAGGGGGGCACCTGGTACACCCCCGCCCCCTGCTGCTGGTAGCCCGCCGCGGGGCCCCCCAGGGCGGCGGGGGACGGGGACGGGGCCCGGGCCGGGGTCGGGTGGGCCTGGGCCTCGAACAGGGGCCCGATGAGCAGCTTGAGGCGGTTGCCGGGGGCGATGCCCTGGCGGCCGTGCAGGGAGCAGAGCCACCAGCCCTCCAGGCCGCCCGTGTTCTGCTCGATGACCGACAGGATGTCACCCTTCCGGAAGGCCAGCTCCTCGGGGGACTCGGGAGCGTTGTCGTACAGCGCCTTCGCCATCATGTTCTGGGGAGGGAAGAGGGGAGGGGGGGGGTTAGCGACATTAGCACCGAGCCTTTGAAACGGTTGTGGTGTTAGCTGATGTAGCTAACATCAGCTAACAAGGGGGCGTAGGGGGGGGAGGTAGCGGTTAGCGACGTTAGCGCTGAGCTCTGAAACTGTTGTGATGTTAGCTGTTGGAGCTAACACCAGCTTACAAGGTGGGGGTATAGCGGTTAGCGACGTTAGCACTGAGCTGAGAAACTGTTGTGGCGTAAGCTGATGGAGCTAGCCCCTGTTGTGCTAGGTACTGTTGTGATGTTAGGACGGTGTTAGCTAATGTAGCTAGCCCTGTTGTGCTAGGTACTGCTGCAGTGTTAGCTGATGTAGCTAGCCCTGTGGTGCTAGGTCTGGTTATTTTTGGAATTGTCTGAAGCCGTATTTACTGTTAAGCTAGGCTATCAGGCTTATTATTAGTCACAATTGCCCTAAGTAGGGCTGGTTTTGGGAAAATAGTAACATGTGTGTATCGAGAGAGACAGCTGGTATATTCAACCCAGAGGAAATCCTGTAGCTATTAAGCTACGCTCACATGATTCATACGGCTCTGTGTAAATTAGCTTTCGAAAAATACTAACATGTGTCACTGCTAAACCTAGAGGGAACCCCAAAGTTTGTATCGTTCCAAACTCCACGGCGTGGCGACATTAGCCGCGGCGAATAATACCTCGGTAAGGCACTTCCCGCCTGGGTCGTAATTACAATGCAAATTGCTTTAGCCCGCGGGTCCACGCCAGATGTCTCTCAAAGTGATTTGAACCTAATAGGATTGCGTCGGGCCAGGGCAGCGCTTCGGGCCACCGGCTACCTAACAGGCTTGCAAATGGTCCAGAGATAAAGACCTAAAACCACAGATCTGGAGATTAAAAAGGGAAAAACCGGGGAAGGACACTGTTCTCCGTGCACGAGGAGATTAGTGCTAATTGGCCGGGCTAACGCATCTAGCTCGTATTCCCCAACGGCCTCTCATACGGTGGCGGCCGTTCGTTCTCTCTCTCTTTTCTCCTCTCGATATCCGCTCGGTTCCAGGAGAGAGGGATCGACGTTGACAGGCCTCTTCCTCCTCCTCCTCCTCCTCCTCCTCTTCCCCCCTTCCTCCTCCTCGCTCAATGGCATTTTAATGCGAGGTCCTGATGAGGATAAGCAGAGCTTTTCTAACATGATCTCCGTGACTTCCTTAAGACGGATTTAACTCGACGCTGTCTTCCTCCCGTCCCGTAGGAGAACTAACTCTGATTGAGGTTGTAACATCTTCAGGAGCGAACCGCGCACGTTTCAAAACCAAACATTGCACGCTTTGCTGTTATCTATCACTGCTTTTGAAATTGCATGAAAACGCCCTTGAAGATTTTCTTCCCAAGAAAAATAAAAGGAAATGAACTCATGGCAGGAGACCAGTCCAAAGCCCCAGAGCACTGCGGAGAGTGCCGAGGAACACCGCAGATTTCAGATCAGCTTTCCGTACGTCTTCATAAAGTCATCATCTCTCCGCATGGTGAGTCCTTGTGGCTGGAAGAATCACTCGTATCGGATCGTCTCGGGACACCGGCCCGGATTCCAGATCCGAGGCAAGGCCATGGCACACTGAGGGGAAAACAATACCGCCCGGGCCAATCAGCACCGAGGAGGGTGTGCATGAGCGTGGCCTTTGAACACGCGCAGAATAATGTAATAACGGACCCGCAAACACACACAAACACACTATCTGTTACAACTGGAAGATGGACTGGATTTCGTCCGTTCATCCAAGACAAACGTTCCCTAAACCTTCCCGCCCCTTTGTGGTCCTGGGTGAACTCTTTGTTCCCCGTGTGGTCTCTGCCTCGTCACTTAGGGACCAGGAAGGAAGCAGGAAGGAACCAGGAAGGGACCAGGAAGGAACCTGGGGTGTGCTGGGCTTTGTGCAGATTATTTCTACCCCCCCAGCTGTGTTTTTATCCGTCCTACCTGGGGGCTCTGTGTTCCCCTGTTCCCATGGGAACCTATGGTCCGCTGGGTAATGTAGTTATCAGCCCAGCCGGAGCCTGGCTATTGTCTCACAACGTGGGTTATGTCACAGCCTGAAGTGGGCGACACCCAGACGCAAAAAACTCTCCCACGGCCCTCCACCCCGGGCCCGACCCCCCCACCACCACCACCACCATCACCACCATCATGTCCTGCCCGACTACACACTGGCCCCTAAGGCAGGGCATCGCTATTAAGCTATGCTATTAAGCTTTGCTATTAAGCTATGCTATTAGGCTACGCTGAACTGGTTCATAGACCTGCTGTGCTGAGTAGGGCTGGTTACGGAAATGGTTAAGATGTGTCCGGACTGAGACAGAAGCTACTAAACCAACTGGGAGTCCAGCATTGATGTTTTCTGCGATGCCGTCCACCGGCTCATCCAGGGTTGCCACCGGGCTTTAGTTCGACCTTAGAGGTCATCGTTGACCAAGGAGGGCGGATCCTGATGGCTTGGCGGTTCGCGGGGATCCAATCACAGCCACCGCCGGTGGTGCCACCAAGACGCCACTAACGCGTCTCGTTACTTATTCTGTGGAAGGAACTAAGATGTTGTTGAGATGCAGACGGTGTCTCCGTGTCGAGGAACGAAGGCCGGCGTGATTGGAGACAATAGACACAGCGTGAGTGAGGCTGTGAATCCAGAAGTGCTAAGTCATCGCTGTGCTGCAGACTAGCGCTGTGGTTTGACAGTGAAGCCCGCCAGGGTGAACTCCCTGCTTCCGCACGTCCTCCCAGGAATACACAAGGACAGACAGACTCCCTGGCCTGCCCTAATTACAGTGATCTGGGAGCCTAATCACCCGCCTGAACAACAAGAGCCTCTGCTCTGGCGACTGGGAAGCATGAACACAGAGATGGATCTGGGTTAGCCTCAGCCCAGCGCCAATGCACTTCGCTAAGGGGGGAGGTAAGGGCTGAAGGAAAATGGTCGTCTCGACTCTCAGTATAAACAACGTATGTATCATTTTTCAAACATACTGACTCTTGAGGAGTTAACATATACAATTCTACGTTTCTGTTTCTAAAACGGATTGGACCAAATCCAAATAAGTGTGAAGGTTGTAGAAGTTAAAACTCATTGGGATGAGTGAGTACGCTTTATCTGGTGTTTGTCTCTGAAGTGTACTTCAGTCAGCTGCTAACAGCAGGAGTATCATCATCATCATCATCATCATCATCATCATCATCATCATGCTCACGGGCATCCATTTAACTGCGTCCAGCTGCTGGACTTTCCAGCTGAGCGAGACCAAGTTCATGGAAAACTCCTTCAACAAACACTCTTCATGTGCTGTTGTTGTTTGTTCCGGGGCCACGGAGAACGGCAGACTAAACACTTCTTTCCCAGCTGAAAGATTCCTCTTCCTCCTTCCTCCTTTGATGGGGGGTATTCATTTATTCAAACCAATCACTGCTACAACTCGTTTAATTTCAACGAAATACAAGCCAAAACATCAGAATGTATTGCTTTAATGCTGTTCATACACTGGAAATAGTTAACACAGTAATGATTATCTTAAGTAGAAAAACCGAACGAGACGATTTTGACATGTAGAGATTTGCATAAATATAGGTCTAGGTCTAGGAGAGGCTATGGCTCTAGGTCTAGAAGAGGCTATGGCTCTAGGAAACGCTACGGAGAGGCCCCCACACAGGTCGGGCCCCTGTAATCAAAGTCCCCTGTAGAAGCCGCCACTTAAAAGCGGACGGCAATTCCCCTCCTTTGTGTGCGTCTGTTTGTTGTTGTGTTTGTCGCCCGTCGACACACGCATGTAATCGGAGCAGGTGAACCCGGCCATTACGGCTGGGCGTCAGAACACGGGGGGTAAACAAGAGGCCCCGGGCCCCTACTACTGCACAGAGTACTGCCTCCCTCCCTCTTCCCCGCTCTCTCCCCCCCCTCCCCCCCACTGCTCCCAGGGCCGTAAACACATGTGTTTGTCATTTGTCGGGCAGGGCCCCCGACGACTCATTCCTCACGCTGGGATCCTACCGGCTTCCAGGAAGCGCGCTGCGTTCACAGGCTGCTTAAAGCTCTCAGACATGCAGGGCCGCCACCGACAGAACCCGGGGAAGGTTCCAGAATGTGTCTGGGCGATTAAACGTGGCGGTTTGGCGAGCGCGAGGGCGTTATTTTAAGTGGCGCGGTATTGAACTTGACGCCTATATTTCCCACCGCTGTTAGCGTTCGTACCGTGAACTAAGTCTCCGCCGCATACTTTGTCTACTTGTGATTTTGCTAAACTGTTTTTTTGTTGTTTGTGATGTTTGTTTTGATGTGTTTTTTGATTTTCTGTCACTGTTATTGATGGAAAATTAGTTTTTTTCGTATGTAACCTAAAGTTTTATGTGTAGGCAGTTAAGAGTTCAGATAAACACACACAGACGCACGCACGCAAACACACACCCACACACACACACAGGTGTTGCCGTGGAGGGCCCTTGGAAACATCTGGCCCTTGGACGAGGGACGCGTGTGCGGCCATGTTTTTCTCATTACCGAAGGTTGAAAATCGTACGCGGCTCGGCCGTCCCCCCATCTCCCACCTGGGGGGATTCTGAACCCAGACCCCCAGAACCAGAGACGGGTCTAGGGGGGGGGGGGGGTGGGCTCCCAAGCTGGCCCCTTTCCAGGGAGTGTGTGTGGGGGAGCCAGGGAAGGAGCCAGGGGCCCCCAGACAGTAAACAGAGCGCTGTCCACTGGTGTCTCTTCGCAGCACAAACAGCGGCCCTTTCACTGTGTGTACTGAGTGGGGGGGGGGGGGGGGGGGGGTTGCTGCTGACCGGGCCAGAACTAAAAAGACCGGCCCTTGCGTAACGGTTCCACTGAGAGGAGCCCCACCTTGGCGTTCAGTGAGTCTCTCTCTCTCTGGTCTCTCTATTTTCTCTGTTCTCTCTCGCTCTCTCTGGTCACTCTCTCATTCTGGACTCTCTCTCTCTGGACTCTCTCTCTCTGGTCTCCGTCTCTCTCTCTGCCTCTCTCTCTCTCTCTCTCTCTCTCTCTCTCTCTCTCTCTCTCTCTCTCTCTCTCTCTCTCTCTCTCTCTCTCTCTCTCTCTCTCTCTCTCTCTCTCTCTCTCTCTCTCTCTGCCTGCCTGCCTGCCTGCCTGCCTCTCTCTCTCTGCCTCTCTCTCTGCCTCTCTCTCTCTGCCTCTCTCTGCCTGCCTCTCTCTGCCTGCCTCTCTCTCTGCCTGCCTGCCTGCCTCTCTCTCTCTCTCTGCCTCTCTCTGCCTGCCTGCCTCTCTCTCTCTCTGCCTCTCTCTGCCTGCCTCTCTCTCTCTCTGCCTCTCTCTCTCTCTCTCTCTCTCTCTCTCTCTCTCTCTCTCTCTCTCTCTCTCTCTCTCTCTCTCTCTCTCTCTCTCTCTCTCTCTCTCTCTCTCTCTCTCTCTCTCAGGGTGGCTTTGGCCTGCTCTCTCTCAGGGGGAATGTGTGGACCAAATGGAGGTGGTGGTTAGGGTGAATGAGCTCACTCCTAGGACGGGGGTGGTGGATGGGGGGGGGCAGTGTTGAAGAGCCCAGTTCACGACCACACCGACACCGCCCCACGCACAACAACAACAGGACAACTCCACGTCCCCATGGCAACAGTAACAGCTCGCCCTCTTAACAAGACAAACCCCGTCCCAGCCGGCGTTTGGTTATAAACAAGTCCCCGCCCTGCGAGTATCCCACAAAGCCGTCGGTATGTTCCCGACTGCAAGAACATCATCACCGACGCGCTGTTGCTATAAACTGAACATCCCTGAGCATCACCTCGGTGAGTCTGGGTGGGTGGGAGGGAATTAGGACCGTACCACTGCTACACAAACTCCAGGGGGGGGGGGGGGGGGGGGGGGAAGCACGGCTGAACCAGCACACTCATTTGGCCTCATTTCCACATCAGGTAAATATAGAAAATAATTATAGTAATGATGGTGCCGGCAGCGAGCGGCCGGTGAGCCTCGGAGTGCTAGGGGCTGATCCGGGTGAGAGGCAGTTCAACTAAATGGACCGTGAGGGGGGAGGGGGGGAGGGGAGGGAGAGGGAGGGGAGGGCCGAGGGGGTACGACTGACCCGTGGGAAAGCGTTCAGAGGGCTCACTACATGGTAATTTCTTCGTTTGGAGAGTTTTTCCAGGCAAAGCGAGCCCGACCCACTGATTACAGCCTCTCTCTTCCCCTCTCTCCACTGCTCTCTCATGCTCCCACTCTCTTACTCTCTCACTCTCTTCCTCCCTTTCTCTCTCTATTAACGTAATTGCACAGCAGGCTGGGGTGAAGCTTCACCCCGGCTATTTCTGTAGAAGGGAGAGAAGGACAAAGAAAGACGAAGAAGAAAATCCAGGCAAATCGAACGCTAATGTGCTGTGTCATAACATTGGCGTTCTCCTACTTTGGGCGTGTGGGATCATTTCCTGTTCCTCGTTCCGCCTCTCACGGCCGTCGGCGTGACGATGACGGATGCCTTGTGTACGCTCGTGTAAATCAATACCCCGCCACGCGTCTGAAGGCGCTTGAAACGCGGTCAGGAATCAATCTCCAATTAGCTTCAACCGCCCGCCGCGGCGATCACATGACCCGATTCGGAGCTCGCCCCCTGGTCGGACAGATGTCAGGGCGAATCGAGATAGCTGAACTTGGAACAGCCGGCATAAAGAGCCTCTCTGATTCGTCGATCATGGACGATGAAACCGTAACCATGATCATTTATTTGTGGTCCATGGTCATCACAAAAGCAAATCAGTGTACTGATATGATAGTCGTTAGTTCCCTGTTACCCAGTGACCTCATCTGTATCAGCATTGAGTCACTCCGCTGCACATGGGGAGGGATGGGATAAGACACACCCGCCCCACCCCAGAGCCATAACATATACAGACACGAGCATGGCAACGGTACCTCTGACAGGATTCAGTGGGCCATGGTGTGTCTGTGACGCAATGCATGCTGGGAAACACCGCCGCACTCTCTGTATAATCTCAACTGGAGTTTGATAGTCTGGTAGCATGATGCTATCAACGCGATAGCTTCTCTCTGAGGGACCCAGAGATAACATCGCTCTGGTGACTGCTGTGCTTGACGCACTTTAGTCGTGCGATAAGATGTTTGTGTCAAACATACAACTCCTCCAGGATGCTTTGGTTTGCCAGAGGTCGGTCTGTGGTAAGTTGCCGCGTGGGAACTCTGCATCAAAACATCCCCAAAGTGAGTTAAACTCTTATCCACAAGAGAGATGCAGATTATGCTAAATATGTGCTGAGGTTATGGCCAGACGCACCATAAGATCAACATCTATTGTCTAGAGGAGACGGAGGGGCTGCAGAATGTGACGCTGTCTGGGAGCCAACAGCTCCTTAAGTGTTTATAGCGTCTTAAGCTTCTCTTGGTTCACTACTCTCTTGGTTTTGAGGTCAATTCAAGGCAAAAATGATTAGAACGTCTCCCCCCGCTCTAACCCCCCCCCTTTCTTATGCAATCCCCAACTCCAGTAACTCCAGAAGACCTTGTCTAAATACGTCCCGGTCCCAAATCTGTTACCAGTCAGGGACGCTGCTTTGAAGCGCTGAGGACGTAGATCTAAAACAGGACAGTGGAGATATGCGGGGTGTAATCTTTCAAAGGGCCGTCTCGAATGGTGTGAGGAAGAAGCTACCCAAAAAAAAAAAAACACTGACGCGGGTGGGCGGCCATGTTGTGTAACGGCTGTCTTTTTTTGAAGGATAATTTGCAAGTCATGCCAGGTCTGCCTGACGACGAATCTAGGCTGCGCTGGCAGTGCTGGGCCGGCATCCAAATCCATCAGTCTGGCTGGGAGGAAGAGGAGGAGGAGGAGGGGGAGGGGAGGAGGAGGAGGAGGAGGAGGAGGAGGGGTGAGAGAGATGAACGAGGAGGGAGGAGGAGGGCTGAGGAAGATGAACGAGGAGGAGGAGGAGGAGTAGGAGGCGGAGGAGGGGTGAGGGAGACGAACGAGGAGGAGGGGTAAGGGGTGAGAGTGAGGGAGGGGGGGAAGGATGCAAGGATGGGAGGAAATGGGTGAAGGGATGAGGATGAAGAGAGGGGTGAGGGAGTAAACAAGGGAAGGAGAGAAGGAGGAGCAATCAAACAAGAAGAGACGTGAGCAAGTGTGTGTGAGGGAGGGAGGGAGGGAGGGAGGGAGGGAGGGAGGGAGGGGGGGGGGTTGAGTGAAGAGGGGGTGGATGGGCAGGAGGAAGATGAAGAGGAGGAAGAGGAGTGAGACAGATAGGGAGGGAGAATGGGGGGGGGGGGGGGGGGGGGGGGGGGGGGAGGTAGGGAGCGAGAGAGCTTTAGAGGAGACTTTAGTAGATGCCAAGTGAGGATCCACCAACAGAGCCTCGTCTTAACCCCCTAGAGACGGAGGCTAATCCCTGAGAGCGCTATACACCCCTCCAAGACGTGCCAGTCGGCCGCACGGATACCCCCGCCTCGCCACCTCCGAGGGGGTTTTGCATACGGGGGGGGGGGGGGATAGTCAATGAGATGCGGGGGCGCATCCCCTGTCGCCGCGATTTCACGCTCCGCTCAGAGGCGTCCGACACAGGGGAGCTCATCACAGCTCAGGGCTAGGGTGGGCTGCCCTTCAGCCCCGGAGGGGGGGGGACAGAGCCCCCACCGCGCTTTAAATGCATGAGATTTAAAGGTTGGGTTTTCATCGCTATAGTGCGTCTTCCCTCTCTTTGCGCTCTCTCTCTCTCTCTCTCTCTCTCTTCGTGAAAGATGAATACAGCGCGGTCTGCTCTGCATACGACGTCCGAGTCGGAACCCCCCCCCCGCCC
>NC_044069.1:6013623-6019466 GCF_902167405.1 Gadus morhua
AGCTGAGAAGCTGAAGGCTTCACTGAACGGAGAATCAGAACCCACAGGACAGTTCTCTTGTCCGTGTGCATATAGGGCAGCATCTCAGTAAACGCACAGGGACTTCCACGCACACACATTTTTAAAGCAATACTTCCCCATCTGCTCCGTTAGGTTTAAGTGTCCTAACGCGATCATGCGCCAATGAAAGTTTAAAGTCTAACCCATGTTTCATACTAAGACTGTTCTTTAAATAATAAACATATCTTAACTGCTCTTAATAACACAACCAGAGGGAAATATGTCCATCGTAGCCTCGGATTGAAGAGATCCTGTTTCATCACCACTTACTTTGTATTTCATGGCGATCGTCTGCGTCCTCTTCTCTCTTCTGACTCCGGGAAAGTTTGAAATATCCTCTTATCGCGCGTCAGGGGTGGGGGGGATACAGAAAGGGGGTCCGCGCTATTGGGGACCCATGCAGACTCACAGCGACGCAGAAAGGGTCCGGCACCACAGTGATCCGCACAATAGAGTCTCTAACGGGGTCTGAGCACCAGTCCTCTCCTCTCTCCGAGACCTCTTCGCGTCTACTACGTGCGCCCTCAAAGCTCCGAGGCACGAAACGCTTCCTATTGGTCCGAACGGCATCGCTTGTCCCACCCCCTCATCACCCTCGCGCCGCAGCCCCCATCCTCCTCCTTGAGGGTGACGTCATCGCCACATTGAGCGCATTGTTTCATTTCGAGTAGTAACTAAACGCTTTTCTGGAGAAGAGAATTGTAAACGTATCCCCTCGCATTTTTTCCTCCGTGCGTATTTTGTTATTTGGCCGTGTTTTACGCAGGGTGGGTGTAGCCTACTCCACAGAGGTTGTAGCCCGAGGGAAAGGATGGCGGGTGCGTGCTTGAGAAGCTAAACGGTTAATTGGAGGGGAGTGCTGCGTTGCAAGCGCAGCAATTAAAGTGCTAATGTGACAAAAGTTAAACACTTTGAATGTGCTGAAGTAACACAATAATATTGTTCGAGTCTAACCAGGGAAATACTTAACGAGACGCACAGCATAGCCATTACCAACGCAACGCGGTATATAACGTCTGCAAGTCTAAACCATAGCATCTGTGTTTGTCTGCAGCCCCAGATGATCTCATCCTCACAACACTGTACGAACCAAATGGAGAAGTTGTGAGCTCTTATTATACTGCAGAGTAGCGAGGTTGTCAGTGAAGTGTGACCACAGGTGAACTACGACTGCGAGGAATACACGCAGCCCTCTCGAAAAGTGCCACCTCCATTATGTACTGAGAAACTCGGAGGAAAGCCTTCCGCCTCTCTCGCTCATTCTCGCGCTTATGCTCTTCCTCACTCGGTGTCTCGTTCTGCTTTTATGTTGCGTCGAGTTTTTCGCTTTGCTGCTCGAGCAAACATTTTGCAAGTCTTGTTGCAGTGCAGTCAGTGTTGAGCAATATAAAGGTCAAGTCGCTCTCATGAATTGTCAAAGAAAAGAACAAACACATTTGGTGGGCTATTAAGTCAAACAAAACAAGTTACTGACTATGCCTGCACCGTTTTTTATTCTTTCCTTTGTTTTAGTTCAGAATGGAATGTTATCATCACACAGTTATGCTTATTTTTGATGTATCGGCCTACGACTTGGATGTCAAAAACCATACTCGACATCATCAACACTGTACCTCAGTGATCAACATCTCAACAAAAAGCTAATCCTCTCTCCCCCTCTCTCTATCCCAGGACTACTTTCTCTGAGGACGTCCCCGTGGCGGAGGGATACATGAGAGCTGGCAGATGACCCGCCAGGGGACGTCCCCGTGGCGGAGGGATACATGAGAGCTGGCAGATGACACACAGCAGGTGAGCCGTCCCAAACAAGAAAAAGCAACCAAACAACATCAATCTTGAGTGAGTGGGCCTACCTCTTTAAATTAGCTTTTGGCGACAGGGGTGGGGGCTGGGGGAGGAGGGGCGGGGGAGTCGTTTACATTGTAAAATGAAAAAGGAGGGGGAGGTGTGCGGGGTGTCTTTAATTAGCCCGCCTTTGAAGTGCATGTGAGCTCTAATTAGCATCCCCTGTTTATTTATTTATCACGATAAAGAGAGGACCCCCCCCCATTCTCTCTCTCTCTCGCGGGCCCCTCACCCCCCCCCCCCCCCTCCTCTGAGGGCCCCGGGATCAGTCATATCCCTCTCCTAGCACACCGGGGCTGAACATCTGTGATGGGGGGCCGAGCGTGGGTACGAATCCCGCCCTGCCAACAACATGAGCTGCAGCGGCGGTGGGCTACTAGCGCGGTGCTCGGTCGAGGGGGTGGCTGATTGTGTCTGCTGCTGCACCTGTTTCCTTTGACGCTCTCACGCAGGCTCGCACACACACACACACACACAGACACACACACACACACACACACACACACACACACACACACACACACACACACACACACACACACACACACACACACAGGCACACACACACAGGCACACCCACACTTAGGCACAAACGCACACACAAAGCAGTTTTTTGTTATTGCTCTCTTTTCTCTGGTGCCTGTTGAGAAGAAAGGAGGTCAGAAAAACATAGTCAAGGAAATGTTTTGGGCGCTTGAGTTAATCAGTTGCTGTTGAATTGTGTGTGTGTGTGTGTGTGTGTGTGTGTGTGTGTGTGTGTGTGTGTGTGTGTGTGTCGTTGGGGTAGCATCGCCGTGGTTAGCTTCAGTGTTGTGCGTTTTCAAAGCTGTTTGTTGGTTAGCCTGAAATAAAGATATCTTATCTGTTTTTAAATCAACACAATCGTCCAAACGAGCGAGTTACACCAAAAAGGTAAAATAATGTGTGAAGGTTAAGTTATTTTGGTCCATTCAGGCTTCTGTACCTCTGGTCGCCTTGACCACGGTCACCGTGGCAGCCATGGTGTGTACTTGGTCAGTCACCCACACCTACTGTATAACAGGGGTCGGAGTTCAACGTCGATTCTGCATTTCAGCACGGAAAATCAAAGTGGTTTAATTATTTATTTATGCGCTTTTAATTTGTCGGGGCACCTTTCCACCGACGCATCCTACAATCATTTATATTTTTGTGACATACATGTCATTAAGGAGCCGGTAGAGGTTTAGGGCATCCTGCTCTCAGATGCCCCCAGGTAGACTGAGGACATCAGGGTTTGAACCCAGTACCTCTCTTGTCAACGTGACCAGTACACCACCCGTTCCCCCTCCTGCCGGTAATGGTCCCAGTGAGAGCCGAGCGGCGGAGCCTCCACCTCCACCACGTCGATCCGACGGTTTTGGGTTGCGTGATCCTCCCCTTAGCGGTGACCCGTGCGGCCGTGACCTCCGACCTCTCGGTATCGACGGGGGCGTGAGCATATGTCTTCTGTAAGTGGAGATCACAGAGCCTGTGACATGCAGGGCTCCCCAAAGCCCCAACGCTAGGCCTCTGCCCCCTGGACGGCTCCCTCTCCCCCCCCCCCCCCCCCCCCCGGGCGGACCTCCAGAGCCGGGAGGGTGCCGCGGCGGTAGAATCGACCCCGACGACAGCTCCTCTGTGTGGGGCTGAGCGACCCGGGCAGACCCCTCCCTCCCTCCCTCCCTCCCTCCCTCCCTCCCTCCATCACTCCATGAGTCTCTCACCCCCTCGCCGACGAAGCCATGTCAGATTTACGGGCTCCCCTGAACCCCCCCCCCCCGCTGGTCCTGTGTAGCTCCACTAGGTGGACCGTGGTGTTAACGCCACTGTGGTTACAGGGTTCGATTCCCACCGGGGGGGGGGGGGGGGGGGGGCAAACCCCTTAGCAAGACATCAGGCGCTCACTTAAGGAGAGACACTTCAGATGGAAGCGTCCACCAAACAGCAGTTATCTATTCAGTGATCTATCTATGCATCTATCTCTCCGTCTCTCTTCACTGCAGAGACACCCTCCCCCTTTCGCCGTGCTCTGACTCTCGCTCTCGTCGTGACCTTTGAACCCCCCCTCCCCCCCCCCCTGTGCCCCAGTGGCTTGGCAGCGAGTGCTGGAATGCGTGTTGCGCCCCCAGAGAAAGGCCAGCGCAGGCAGGAGTTATGGGTCGGAACACACCGCAGGGGTCACATGGAGACGGTGGTGGGAGGGGGAGGGGGGCGTGGTGATGTTGTTGTAGCAGCGGACCCTTTTCGTAACATTCACCCTCTTCAGGAAAACCCCAAAGTAATGAGGTGGTCCCGTCAGGGTGACAATGGGCCGGCGGACAGGGCCTGTTCTCCTGGGTTGTCTCTGAGCCGCGGCGTCGGCGGTAAATCACAGGGTGGAGAGGAGAGGGGAGGGGGGGGAGAGGGGAGGAGAGGAGAGAGGGGAGGAGAGGAGAGAGGGGAGGAGAGGAGAGAGGAGAGGAGAGAGGGGAGGAGAGGAGAGAGGAGAGGAGAGAGGGGAGGAGAGGAGAGAGGAGAGGGGAGGGGAGAGGAGGAGAGGGGGAGAGAGGGAAGGAGAGAAAAGGAGAGGAGAGAGGAGGGGAGGAGAGGAGAGGGGAGGAGAGAGGAGAGAGGGGAGGAGGGAGGAGAGGAGAGAGGGGAGGAGGGAGGAGGGAGGAGGGGAGAGAGGGGAGAGGGGAGAGGAGAGGGGAGAGGGGAGGAGGAGAGGAGAGGAGAGGAGAGGGAGGAGGAGAGGAGAGGAGAGGAGAGGAGAGGAGAGGGGAGGGGAGGGGAGGGGTGGAGAGGAGGGGAGAGGAGAGACGACTTGCGGTTGCTCTGGTGAGCTACTTGGAACGGGACTGATGTAAGGCCTGAGCGTAGCTCTGTTTACCGTTCCACTGCTCGTAAAAGTCCTGGTTTTTCTTCTCGCGTAGGCACACATACACAAACACACACACACAAACACACACACACACACACGAACGCACACACAAACACACACACGAACGAACACACACACACACACACACAAACACACACTAACACACACACACTCACAGGCACAGCCACACAGTTGCATGTGCGCGCGTAGGCACACCCACAGATATACACACATGCACGCACTCATATCCCGGTACAAGCACGTAGGCACTCACACACACAGATATACACAGATATACGCACACGCAACCAGATACACACGCATGCAGGCAGACACAAGCAGAAACACACACACACACACACACACACACACACACACACACACACACACACACACACACACACACACACACACACACACACACACACACACACACACACACACACACAGATATACACGAATGCAGGCACACACATGCAGATACAGGCACAAACACACGTAGGCACACGCCCACACAGATACAGGCACACGTACTCTAGTTGTATCTCTTAATGAAACTGCCATCGGCCCAGTCCCCCGTCCGTCTGCCTCGGACATCACCCTCGGCTCTGAATCCCTCTTCAGTCTTTTTTAAGAACTCAATCTCTGCCTTCTTCTAATTTTCCGGCCTTAACCAAACACGTCTGACCAGAGCAACACGGCGCTGCACTTTACTGCGTCTGTCACCGCGCTTTAACAGGACAGCGTCTCGCTAAAAGTCTTGCTCCTGTGAATGAGAGACGGGCTGTGAGTCCAAAACAGTACCGGCTCTGTGGTCCCTCCACCGCAAAACAAGCGCTCCCGATCTCTGCCGGGACCCCCACACGATCGCTGGTAATGGGAGCGTTTTTTTTATTTTGAGACTGTGATGGTCGCCGGGGTTAGTCGTTACTCAGCCACCTGAAAAGGTCCTTGTCCCGGACTGAAGCGGTGGCTTTGTCTCTGAGGTGGGGGAGGGGGGGGGGGGGTACGTGATCGGCTGCAGCGAAAACAAGGCAGTAAAAGTGGCTATTAGACTTTGATTGTACTGCGCAAGTAA
>NC_044069.1:6022066-6029566 GCF_902167405.1 Gadus morhua
GATGTGTGTCAGAGGGTTGCTAGTTAGCTCGCCGTCGCACACAGGGTTGTCGTGTTGTGTATTATGGGCTGGCTTCCTGCCAGCCATGCCAACGGGTTCAACAGGATGTTAGAGACCCCGCTGGTCACATGGTTTCCTGCTCCACCCGTTGGCGTTCTCCCTGTGCAGGCAAAGTGTGATGCTGGCACTGTGTGTGTGTGCGTGCGTGCGTGTGTGTGTGTGTGTGCGTGCGTGTGTGCATGCGTGTGTGTGTGTGTGTTTGTTTTCAAGCTTCTTTGGGCATACAAGTGTTTGTGAGATTGTGTGTCCTGTTTGTATCTGTGTTTGTCTGTGTGATTGCATGTTTCGGTGTATATATATTTATTCATGCATGTCTGTGTTTATGTACATGTTTGTGTGACTGTGGGTGTGTCTGTGTGAGTGTGCTTGTGTTTTTGTGTGTGTGTCTTGATGTCTGTGTGAAAGTTAGTGTGTATGTGTGTTCATTTCTTTGTGTGTGTATGTGCCGTTCGTGTTTATGTCTGACTGACAGTTTGTGCGAGTGTATGTGTTAATGCGTATGTCTGTGTGTGTTTGTGTTTGTTCGTGTGTGTGTGTGTGTTCATGTCTGTGTGTGTGTGTGTGTGTGTGTGTACATGTCTGTGTTACAGTATGTTTGTGTGTTGGTGTGTGTATTCCTGTCTGTCTGTCTGTTTGTGTGTGTGTGTGTGTGTGTGTGTGTGTGTGTGTGTGTCTGAGCTCCCCTGTACAGACACTGAGGGATTCCCTCTCTCTTCCTCAGACAGCTTCCACCCTGAGGATTAGTCTCTGCTCCCTTATCGCTGTCAACACACAGCGGCTTAACCACACTCTCTAAGGCACTCCCTCACACACTCCCTCACACACTCCCCGAGAGCCCCGCGTTTACGCACAATTTGACCCAGTTCACATTTTAAATTCAGTATTTTCATTTTTTCAGGACTTTTTTTGGGGGGGGGGGGGGGGGATTTTATGTTCCAGGTAAAACACGTCTGTTCCCCTTCCTCTTCCATGGCGCTAGCCGTGACATTAGCATGTTCGCACCTGGGAGCTCTTCGGCGGATCCGGTAGCCAAGGTTACGTGTGCGTGTGTGTTTGTGTGTGTGTGTGTGTGTCTGCGCGTGTGTGTGTGTGTGTTTGTGTGTGTGTGTGTGTGCGCGCGTGTGTTTGTGTGTGTGTGTGTGCGCGTGTGGTGTGTCTGGGTGGAGGCTGTTGAGGAGGATGTTGTGTGTTTCCGTGGCGACCCCTCCCCTCCCCCCCCCCCCCCCCCCCCCTGCCTCCAGGCTCTGTGTTTAGGAAACACTCTGAGCTGCTCGCTGTTGACGGATTGTCTCAAGGAGACGCTGAACTCTGCTCACCGCCGGTCGGAGCCAGGGTCTCTCTGCTGTGGATGGGGGGGCACCGGGGGGGGGGCTACCAGGGTACCTCCCACTCCTGTCTAATCCTGGGTCATCCCTCCCCCCGATCCAAAATGTTTAGTCGACCACTAAAATAAACACTGTATGAAGGATGTCTCACATCGGCTGCAGTGGGTGCTTTGTTTTGCCGTTAGGACTCAGTTTAAGTCTCTAGAAAATGTAACAAAGGGGCAAGGTAGTGGTTGAGGGGGGGGGGTTGAATCCTTGTCGAATGGCTCTGGGTTCGATTCCCAATCTCTGCAGCCGAACTTGCAGGTATCCATGTGCACGATGCCCCCCACGCATGCTCCTGAATGAATGAGGTCGACGATGTCGACGACGAACGACCTGCATCTTATAATCAACCGCAGGTCGCTCTGGAGTCAAGCGTCTGCAAGAACAGACTCCACAACAAACAGTAGCAATAGCAACGAGCTAATCTTTGCATTAGCAGCCTAACAAAACACGATTCAAGGATCAGGTTAACAATGGCTAATAAGCGCTATTAAACAGAGCTAATTAGCGCGCTAGCGTGCTAACCGCAAAAAAAATTGACTCCGGCAGGTACAACGAGCCCCCCGACCCCCCCCTCGGTGATGGCCGCATCCCTCGTTAAAAGCGCACGCCGTCCCTCCTCTCTCGTCCTCCACGAGGGGCTCTTATTGTGGCGGGACAAAGGCGGAGGGTGTTGGGTTCGGCCCTGCCTTTGTCTCCACCGAGAGAGAGGCCCATAGAACCAGAGCTAACAAGCTACGTTCCCACGCACTAGGCTTTCCTCCCAGGGGGGGTGGGGGTGTAGCACCCTGGGGTACAGGGTACAGGACCCCCCCCCCCCCCCCCTCCCTCCCCAAAGGACTCTCTCACCTTTAGAAGGGCTTTATGAAGAGGAGCTGGGGGAAGATGTCGTGCGTGGCGGACATGTTGTGGTTGTTTTTGAAGAGGTTGGAGTGAGGCTTGGATGTTTTTTCCGGGAAGTTGTTGTCAACCCGTGAAATATTTGTTGTTGTGTATTCATGTCTTATTGAGAAAAATGTGTTCACTGAATGGGAATGCCATGGTGGACACATGGTGCTGTCGGTCTTTGGTGATGGATTGATTGCGTTGGTTTAACGTCGGTTAGCATAGCTCTCTTTCGTAACTCCCTCTCCATGACATTCTTCTTCTCCGTAGCCGCGATGAAATGGTGCGAAGACACTAAACGTTCTGTTCTAAAGAGCGTGTTTATCCACAAACACGGCCTGTGCTCAGAACACAGAGGACCCGATCCCGGGGCCGCGAACCAGAGTTGAACATTGTCCAAGCGACGCGGGAGGCGACCTTTGACCCAGGAGACCGCGTCCAGGAATCTGTCAGAAGGAGGTTTTTGTTTTGTCTTTGTTTTGTTTTGTTCACAAAATGTTGGCACTTCAGTGCAGCCGGCTCAAACACATGCATATTATTTTGTTGTTGCATACATGCGCACACAAACATCTACACACATGCGCACACGCACACTATTAGATCTATACACACATAGACAAAGACACACACAGACACACACATTATTAGATACACACACCTTATTAGATGCACACACAAACAAACACACACGCTAACACACACACACACACACACACACACACACACACACACACACACACACACACACACACACACACACACACACACACACACACACACACATTATTAGATCCACACACTCACACCTGGGCCCATGCCAGCTCATTAGTGTGTGTGTACCAGGCAGCCCAGTGGCAGCCCAGCCACTGGTTCCCCCCCCCCCCCACTGAGAACCACAGACCTGCTCTCCTCTGCAGAGCTCCCCAGATGGGGACCCATGGTGGTCCCGAAACGTTTACCACACCCCCAAGACAAACGGCCCTACCCCCCCCCCCCCCCCCCCCCCCCAGATAGGGGAGTCGATGTGGGGTCTTGCGTGGTAGGATCTCTCGGTGTTTTGACTCGGGGAAACCGGTTCTCATAATGTTTTGCTTTAATTTGATTGTCTTAACCTGAACCCCAATCCGTCTTCTTTAAATCAGCGTTTTTTATCGTGGTTATTTTTCTACCCGCTGTTATTCTTTTATCGCTCAGAACACACTCCCGCCGTAGCGAACGGATCGGTTTACTGCTGTTGTTGGAGGATCGCTCGTGCTTTCACTCATTTCCCATCCTGGCCGACCGCGGGATGTGAAAGCTCCTTCCAACTGGGCTACAGTTGAGGCCACAGCCTCATTGGTAGGGAGCGCTTTTATTTTGAAAGAAGTGGTTTGGTAAGAAGTCGGTTGATGAGGGGAACTGATGGGAAACACACCTGTTGACCGCTGAGCGAGTTAGCGTGGTCTTAGCTTTGTTTTGTTTAGTATAAATTTCGGTTTAAAGATGAGTTCTGAATATAAGGTTGTTTTTTTGTTACAGTACTGTATATCTTCGCTATATTTAGTTAACCAAGCGGTTTAAAGAGTTCTGAGTCTACGGTTGTTTTTTAGATCCATAGTACCAAAATGCTGTTTACTTTTGTCGTAGTCTGCATATTTTTATGGTCTTTGTTTCTTTATTAACAGGGAAGCGACATTCACAGAAACAGAGAGGATGCTACTTGTGGAAGTGTGAACCTGTGGTCAAATGCTTACAAAAAATGTATGTCAGGTTCATCCTCAAAGTAGTCACTGAATGGACCAGAAATTTCGGCTGTTTTCAAACGAGTCTTTGTGAAGTTTGAAAGTTCTTATAAGTTAGAACTTAAGAGTTCAAATATTTGGTTTCAGGAAAGATAGTACTTTTCGATTGTAGTTCCTTTTTTGGTCGTTTGATCGATACAATTTGAAGAGAAGTGAGCGTAAACCTAACTGAGATGTGATTCATGAAAAAATCATCCATCGATGAATACCGTTTTTGACTTGAATTGAATTATGGCTTAATGAAATCAAATCCTAGCCATTTTGAATGCTTGTTGTTCAGAGATCATTGCACCACAACAAAATCGAAGCGGGTGCAATTGAGAATCATTGAATGGCTTCAGGTTTGGGTCGATGACGGTAATCAGAGAACGTATTGATGGTGGCTACGAGACCCAACCTGCTCCCTGGATCCATGTCCCAGGGGTGGTCCACGCACTCACACACACACGCACTCACGCACACACACACATGCAACCTGACACTGAGCTACTTAAAACACGCAGGAGATGAGGTGTCAGCCACCTTGTTGGTCTTTATACTATACTTTCTCTCTCCCACACATACACACACACAGGCACAAACACACACACACACAATCTGACACATACACACACACACACACACACACACACACACACACACACACACACACACACACACACACACACACACACACACACAAAGACTTCCTCATTCACGCACACGCACACACAAAGACTCACATGCACACGCACACAGACAGATACACACACACACACACACACACACACACACACACACACACACACACACACACACACACACACACACACACACTTAAGGGACGCATGCCATAGTTTGGCCAGGTGACCTAGTGACCCCAACCGTTGTCGTAGAGACTGGTGGAGGAAGTGAGTGCGTTGTGCGGATGGTTGTCACGTGAAGACCAATGGGTGATTGTGTGATTGTGTTTGTGCGTGTGTATATATGCTTATGCATCCATGTGTGTTTGTGCACCTGTGTGTCATGTGTGTACATGTATTCATGTGCGTTGGTGTCTGTGCGTGCAAATGTGTGTGTTTGTTCACCTGTATGTATGTTTAGATAACTGCTGTCGGTGTGTGTGTGCGGCCGTGCATGCATGTTTTTGTGGGTGTGTGTGTGTGTGTGTGTCAGTGCGTGCATGTTGTTGAATGTGTACACGTGTGTGTGTCTCAGTCCGGTTTTCACACAACGCGTTCATTTCACGACGCATTAGGGCCAGGGAATCACATTAAGGTGGTAAAATGGCTGTTCTCACGAGCCATGGGAAGCATCCAGACCATAATAAACCAGAGTGTGTCAGTGGTTTGGTTTCCCCCGGCGACGTCTAAAACTGCGTGCGATTCTGACATGTAATCCGCCCCGAAAGAACATTGTGCAGCCAAGGCCGCCTTTTGTAATGCAACGCACAAAATGAACATGAGCTCCCTGTGTGTCTGTGTGTGTGTGTGTGTGTGTGTGTGTGTGTGTGTGTGAGTGTGTGTAAAACATACCCTCACACGGATGTTTTTGTGAAGCGAGGGCGTTTTAGCGTGTTGCTTGCGTGCGTAGCGTGAATGGTGTCAGGAACACTCGGTGCATTCTGTAAATGTTTCCGAGGCACGAAGTTTTACGTAAAACGTTGAAGGGGGAATTTCTTGTGGAAGCAACACCTGACTGTTGAATCCTGACTTACCAGGCCTGCAGGACAAAGACCCTACTTGTCTCTGTCTGTCTGTCTGTCTGTCTGTCTGTCTGTCTGTCTGTCTGTCTGTCTGTCTGTCTGTCTGTCTGTCTGTCTGTCTGTCTGTCTGTCTGTCTGTCTGTCTGTCTGTCTGTCTGTCTGTCTGTCCCTGACTCTCTCTCTCTCTGTCTGTCACTGGCTCTCTCTCTCTCCAATTAAAGAAGAAACAAGATTCATAGTAGTTAAAAAATACAAATGTAAAAAAAAGAGCAGAGAATTGTACATAATCATTTGCATGAATGTACCAAAGCATTTGCAAGTTGTTCAAAGAAATGAGAAACTGCTTTTTTGATGTGCACAAGTGATACTATGATGTGAAGATTGAACAGGTAGTTTTGAAAATTTCAATTCTGATCGGAGAAATGTACCAAAGCGACTGAGAAAAACTGTAATGGTCAGGATAGGACTGAGTTAATCAAAGTCATTCCCCGGACGAGGTGTGTGCGTGCGTGCGTGCGTGCATGTGTGTGCGTGCATGTGTGTGTGCGTGTGCGTGCGTGTGTGTGCGTGTGTGTGGACCCTTGAGATCCTTATCTCCAGACAGACCCCGGAGACCTCTCACAGAAAGAGGAAAAACAACACAAAAACATACTTCTCTGATCTGCTGCTCTGGGGGGATATATCAAAGCCAACCTGGCATCCCAGCACGGGGGGAAAAAAAAACAAGCCTTTATGTGTGAACTTTGTGTGTGAAGAGTGATGGACAAGACTGAACTCCCCCCTCCCTCCCCCCCTCCCATGGGTGAGGTTTCTACAGCCAGCGTTGCTATGGAAACCTGTTGCTCAATCAAGCTGCACTTGATTGAGCAACAAGTGCAGCCCCCCCCCGAAACCACCACACCTCTTGGTCCCCATATACATGTACATATTATGTACATTTGTCGGAAGAAGGTGAAACAACATTATATCGCTGTCGGTACACTTAGGATGTTCATAGAACCAAGTGCCAAGCACTAACATTTGTTTGGTTAACCCATTCGCCGTACAAAACAAAGATAAGCTAGGATAAGATTCCACAGAACTTAGTACTATAACTCAGTACGACATACAATAAGTGCGTACATTAAGTGCCAGGATGTACCACATAGAGTAAGTGTGTAAGAGGGGTGTGTGTGTGTGTGTGTGTGTGTGTGTGTGTGTGTGTGTGTGTGTGTGTGTGTGTGTGTGTGTGTGTGTGTGTGTGTGTGTGTGTGTGTGTGTGTGTGTGTGTGTGTGTGTGGGGGGGGGGGGCTATGCAGACACTAGGTGAACTCTGAACAAGTGAGCCTTTTGTGGAACATGGTTTGACCACATGCTTGTTTTAAACGAGTGTTTTCCGGGTCGAAGCGTCCCCTGGTCCGCACACTGAGGCCGGGTTCTGTTGTTCATTGTGTTCCGGGAAACAGAGAGATGTCGAAAGAGCGTCTGGTTCAAACACCACCGTATTGTCTCAGGGTAGCCACAGTTGAGACAGCGCCGTGTGTTTGAGAAAGATGTTGTTTCCATGGTGACAACACAATACAGGTCTTACTTACCGTCTCCTTTTGTAGCCTTAGCCAGTGCTCTTCCTTAATCTAAACCATCCTTAAACGATGCCTCATCTTAACCATCTTAACCCTAACCTGATATCTAAGCACAACCGTCTCGAACCTACTACCTAAACTTAACGTTGCGTGGTCTC
>NC_044069.1:6032066-6034566 GCF_902167405.1 Gadus morhua
ACCTCTGGTCATAACACGCCACACGACGCGACAAGCCGTAGTTTGCATCATCATTAATCACCGGGGCGGTCTGTCCTGACTCCCGAGACCTTGATGAGACCTTCACGACCTCATTTCAGTGCATCATCGTAGCACCAGAGCGTCGAACCCGGCAGCCCCCCTTGGGACGGGCTGGCGGGAAGTCTGATGTCACCCTCCACACGCCCGCGAAAACCAAACACAAACGAGGGGAAAGAAACGACCGCTTTTTAAAACCAACTGCTTTTTAAATGGGGATTCAGCCCGAGGTTTACTTTGACAAAGTTGAGCTAATTAGCAGTTAATTAGCTTTTTCTTCTCTTTTTTTTTTTCTTAATGCAAACAAATTCCGATTGGACACAGCTGGAGAGAGCTGGAGATGGAGGAAGGAGGAGAGATAGAGAGAGTTAAAGAGGGATAGAAATTGAAAGAGAGAGGGAAAGAGCTGGACCAGAGAGAGAGTTTGAAAGAGAGACAGACTGAGCGTAAATAAACATCTTTTGAAGAATGAAGATGGATTGGTTTTGGGATGGATCCCTCAGAACGCTGAAAGAAGCTTCCTCCAAGTTTTAATCACCTCACACATTTGCATTTTAAATTAAACGTAATCTCGTAAAACAGATTGCAATCACTTTCTCTGGCGTCTTGAAACCGTCGTGAATTATTCATCTCCCTTAATGGCATGAGAGAGAGAGAGAGAGAGAGAGAGAGAGAGAGAGAGAGAGAGAGAGAGAGAGAGAGAGAGAGAGAGAGAGAGAGAGAGAGAGAGAGAGAGAGAGAGAGAGAGAGAGAGAGAGAGAGAGAGAGAGAGAGAGAGAGAGAGAGAGAGAGAGAGAGAGAGAGAGAGAGAGAGAGAGATCGATCTTGCGTTGAGGATTTGGCTCTGGAGGGAAGTTGGCAGTATCCCAGTGCTCTGCCGTGCACAACAGACACGCACACATTCCTAATTCTTTCACATACAGTGGCGGTCCCCTCCTCCGTGCTAACGTAATTACAGCCCGTACGAATCTCGCGGTGACCCGTGACACCGAGCGTTTGGTGAAGTACCGTTACAAACAAACAAGGGAATGAAGAACAGGTGTGTTTGGTTTGGGGGCCGGGCGGACCGGGATGCTCCTCACATGTGATGGCTGCTCCTCTGAGTCTGTGGAGCGCACGCCGAACCAACCGGGAGCCACTTCAAAACACCCTGCCCAGGATCGGATGGACCGGTGTGTACACACGCACGCGCACGTGCACACGTGACACACACACACACAGACAGGCATATACACACAGATACACACACAGAGATACACACAGAGACAGATGGATACACAGAGACAGATAGACACACACACACACATACACAGACATAGATACACAGACATAGATACACACATACACAGACACACTCAAACACAAACAGACTGATACACAAATGTAGTAGACAGATTTCCCTCGTCTTATGTTTCTCACAATGTTTTGGAACATTTGAAAACAACACACAAAGTATGTATATATATATATATATATATATATATATATATATATTAGGGCTGTCAAGCAATTAAAATATTTAATCACGATTAATCGCATTAATGCCATAGTTAACTCACGATTAATCGCGATTAATCTTTTTTTTTTTTGCTATGCTAAATATCCCTTGATTTCTATGTCCCATTAATTTTTCTCATTTGAATCCATCAACATGGAGAAGTGCATCGCCTTGCCTTGTGCATCGCCTTGCCTTGTGCAAATGTTTTTTTATTGAAAACAACATTGGCTAGAGCTGTCAGTTAAACGCGTTATTAACGGCGTTAACGCAAACCAAATTTAACGGCGTTAAATTTTTTATCGCGCGATTAACGCAATTATTTTATAACAAAAAAAAAAAAAACTTTTTTTTTTTTTTTTTTTCTTTGGCTCAAAACAAAGAAGCAGTAGCCTGACTGCTTTGTTCAATTGACATTTGTTCAAAGCAGTCGTTTAATTGCACTATAGGCTCTTTTTTTGTATCGTCCTGTTTTGATCAGTGTATATGCCAATGTTGTTATCAATAAAAAATCATTTGCACAAGGCAAGCCGATGCACTTCACCATGTTGATAAGAGAATTAAAATGAGAAGAATTATGGGACAAAAAAATCAAGGGATATTTAGCATAGAAAAATAATTTGCGATTAATCGCGATTAATTAGAGTTAACTATGACATTAATGCGATTAATCACGATTAAATATTTTAATCGCTTGACAGCTCTAGCATATACTGATCAAAACAGGACAGTACAAAAAAAAAAGCCTATAATACAATTAAACGATGAACATACAAAGATATGCCTTGAACATAGCAGTCAGGCTACTGCTTCTTTGTTTTGAGCCCAAAAAAAAAAGAAATGAAAAAATAATAATTTGCGTTAATCGCTCGTTAAAAAAAATAACGCCGTTAAAATTGGTTTGCGTTAACGCCGTTAATAACACGTTTAACTGACAGCTCTAATATA
>NC_044069.1:6039566-6077066 GCF_902167405.1 Gadus morhua
TGTGTGTGTGCGGGGCGGATGACATCAGTGCTCAGCAGCAGAGGATTGTGTTTAGTCTATTGAGTTATTGTGGGCCTTAATGTGCGTTCCGGTGTGTTTCACGGGGGAAAACACACCGCACGAGCAAGGTATAAATATTTGTGAGGAGTCATGGTCCTGCATTAGCGGTGTGTCTCTGGCCGGACGCCCGTTCTAGCTCGTACACAGACCCCCCCCCCCCCCCCATCCCCATCCCCCCTACCCCCCCTGTAAGTCAACACTGCAGACAGGAAGTTGAGTGTGATGGAGGGACAATGGTTTATTGTTGTGAGTAGAGATGATCGGAACAGCTCCCCCCGAGATAAAGAAACGACCCAAATGCATGAGTTGGATGTGTCACCGTTGCCAAGGTGACACACCGACCACATTGAAAAAGTACCTTTGCTATTTAGTCGTCTCGCTAGTGGTCCATTCGAGGCTGCTTCCATTGCTATCGGATACGGGTCATTCATGAAGAAGGTAGGGGTAAGGACGTCGTGATATGGGATGCCTTCAGGTTAGCCTGAGGATGTTTGGGATCGAACCCGGTACCTTTCTGTACAAAGTCCAGCACCCTAGCCACTACACTGAGGGTCAGTGATTGTGGTAACATTTGCATTCTTACGTTATGTTTGGTAACAATTAAAAAAAAACTCTCTCTCTCTCCTTCCCTCTCTCTTACCCTCTCTTTGCTCTCTCTCTCCCTCTTACCCTCTCTTTTCTCTTTCTCTCCCTCTTACCCTCTCTCTCTCTCTCTGTCTCTCTCTCTCTCTCTAACTAAAATGGAGACAGGCCACTTGCAAGCATACAATCCTTAAATACTTAGAATAGCTCTTTACTGCATAGCTCATCCTCGTCTGCTTCCTCTTCTAAAGATGCTGTAGAACCGTCTCCGCTGATAGTGCCGTCGCATTCTTCGTCAGGTATGTGGGTGGCTGCTGCTGAGCCATTCGGCCCTTTTATCTGCCTCTCCCGCTGCTTCCTGAAGCCTGGCTCTTGAGTAAACAGCCCAGACTGCTGCGTCTGAGAGCCAGGCTGATTCAAGAGGCTTCCCGGCCCCTCGGAGGAGATGGGTAATCAAGGGAGGTCGTAAACGTCTCCAGGCGAAGGGTTGAACCGGGTAGGGGTGAGGGGAGGGGGGGGGGGACATAAGACGACTGATTTCTGTCGTCTTTTGTGTTCTTCACACCTTGACGTTGGATTCCCCGACTTATCCTAAATTCTGCCTTTGTGTCTGCCAATGTCGCTTTTTCAACACAGCCATCGCTTTTGTTGTTCAGTTGGGATTTTCCCGCCTTTTTTGGTAATATGTTGGTTGGGGACCAGATTGATTAAATGTGAAATACTGAATTGATTGTTCTGTGGATGGACGTTTTTATTTCTTTACACATATATATATATATATATATATATATATATATTACAAAATGTTTGACCACAGTTAAAGCATTAACTTAACTTAGGTAGCCAAACATAAATTTGCTAGCTTCGGGCTACGTTTAAGCTTATCTGATTTTATCTAGAGATAAGTGCCAAGAAGGAAAATATATATATTTCCGGCCGAGAAATCAAGCTTGATGGAAAGGCCTGTTGGGACTGGAAGACTGTGGCTTGCGGGAAGAAGTGGATGGAATTTGTTTTACGCCACTATTAATTGCAGCTCGATGGAATCAACACTCACACATTCCTACGGATCTTATCAGTAATCTTATCGCATTCAGTCTTTTTCTTCTCTTCTCTTCTTTTTTTTGACGCTTACTTTTTATGGGTCCTATGTTTTTACAGGTACTTCATGTAATATGTACAGAAATAATAGCATTAATAGCATCTTACAATAATGTGACTGCATAGATTTCTTATAATGGTTGGCCCCAGTGGGAATCGAACCCTAACCCTTGCAGTGTTCATGGCATGCTCTACTAGTTGATCTACACACAATCCTCATACGATCACACTAGCCTTGTCCAAAGTATTTGCCTTGCAGCAGAAGTCAAACTGAACCTTTGCCCACATAAAAAAATACAATATCCCACACATTTCCGTAGAATGTGTTTTGTGTATCTTGGTAGCTGTGTGAGTTAAACATCAGCTCTTATTAAAGGAGCTGTCCTTTTTTATTGCGACATTGAAACTAATTGCCGATGCTTTATGGCCCTTCTTGCATGAATCCGTCAAACTACAATGCCGTAATCGGACATAAGGAAGGGTGGATTTGCCCTTCCCGGGTAATGATTTACTCAACTCATTCCCCGTCGAGCCACAGGGTGAAACACCCCTTCAGGACACGTTTCCTTAGTGAGAGAACGAATAACAAGCAGCAACTTGAAAGTAACTATCCCCATTGTACCGCCGTGAGTTACTATCGACAAGCTAACGTTTGCTCTTCTGTCATTAAGGGGCTGAGGGGGAACTGTGTAGCCTGAAGCTACATCTCCTGGGCCTGTTTTTCCCACACTGCAGTAGATAGTGGTACGGGACTGTGGGCACGAGACTGTTTGTTGAACTCCTTGTTGAAGAAACTGCTCATTGTCCGTGACCTCTTACCTCCCAGGGTTGTTGATACATCCATAGTATATTTAGGATTTTGAGATTAAGTTCATTCAAGACATTCAAAAGAAGCCCATGCATTGATAATTGGTATTGAGTGTTTTTTTAGCAACGTCTGTATATCTGCATGTTATATCTTAAAGATTTCAACTAAAAACATTGTATCTAGACTAAAAACATAGGTCTGTCGGTGTGCGTTAAAGCATTTGAATTACCGTTTGAAACTTTTGTCAGCATCTTGTGTCATGCAAATTGACCTTCCTGATGTTCAGGCAG
Source organism: Gadus morhua (assembly GCF_902167405.1). NCBI lineage: Eukaryota > Metazoa > Chordata > Actinopteri > Gadiformes > Gadidae > Gadus > Gadus morhua. Next base: position 6,042,408 of record NC_044069.1, read on the forward strand.
TATTCTGCGTTGTGTATCAGATATGGTCTACTTGACCAGACAGTGGGGGTGGGGGGGGGGGGTATTCATTCTCCCTGAACAGGTGTGAGGGCACAATGTGCTCAGTAGGTTTTCTCAGGTGCAAAGTTTTCTGAGCGAGTGCGAAAGATCAAACCCGTTTCACTCCCTCCCGTATCAGTCACGCCACATCAAAGTGATCTCTAAACCGTGATGGACTGCAAGGGAGGTGTGTGTGTCTGTGTGTGTGCATGTGTGGGTCCATGCATGTTTGTGCGTTCCTGTGTGTGTGTGTATGCATGCGTTTGTGTGCGTGCATGTGTGTGAGTCCATGCGTGTTGGTGCATGTGTGTGTGTGTGTGCATGCTTGTGTTTGTGTGTACGTGTGCGAGCGTTTAGATGTATGTGTGTGTGTGTGTGTGTGTGTGTGTGTGTGTGTGTGTTTGTGTGTGTGCACTGGAGCTCCCTTGTACACCTGCCTTTTCAAAGGTAACCTAGAGTCACTCAGCTCGGTCGACCTCCTTGTTGCTGAACAAAAGCTTTGCTGCCCCGTTGAACTTGAATTGACTTGGTTTTGTTTTTCAACGTTTATAATCATAGCAACCGTGATCATGACTAAATGATGAGCTTAACTCCTGCTCCTACTAACTGTCATATTTGTTTTATTATTTTGGTATTTGACGCATTCCGCACCAGATAATAATTTTTGCATTTTTGGGTAATAAAAGGCCAACTAGATGATAATTAATGTTGGTAGACGAGATCCTCTAAAAATAGTCTGAACGCATGACTAGAACTGGGTTAAAAGCAGAGGGCGGCGGGGGGGGGGCTTCCTTGGCACGTCATATAACAACTGCTCTGGTCTAGTTAGCGTCCCTGTTACTGTGACAAGTTTGAGGAAGAGGAGGAGGAGGCGAGGGGAGGAGGAGGGGGGAGGAGGCAGAAAAGGAGGAGGTGGAGATGGAAGAAGAGGGGGGGAGGAGGAGGAAGAGGAGGTGGAGGGGGAGGAAGAAAAAAGGAGAAGGAGGTGGTGGAGGAAGAGATGGAGGTGGGGTGCGGACAGCTCAATGAGGTAGGTGGCAGGTCGATGACTCACCTGGGTGACAACCATCTGCCTGGGGGTGGGTGGGGGGAGTCTGGAGCGTGGAAAAATCACAAAAGAAGAATCCCCCTAGAGACCAACGCGGCACTGCGACACGACAGTGCCATGGGTTCAAGGCCCGTGATTCAAAGCACTGTGGGGCTGAGATCGAAGCGGCTGGATTCTGTTACACCGAGCGACAATGAATACAGAGAGAGAGATCAAAAAAAGAGTGGGATAAAAGGTGCAGAAACACCCCGGGTCAGAACGGACCCCTCAGGGGAGGGGAGGGGGTGAAGGGAGGGGGGGGGGGTGAACACAATGACCGCCAGAGCCAGTCATGGATACAGTGGCCTCTCGGGTTGCCCCACAAAATCCCCTTTTTTCAGGAGGGAATATGTAACATTGGACAAGGCTCTTGGTCTGAAGAGGGGGGGGGTCCTTGTCTTATCTTCAAAGCAAAGGGTCATTCTTTAGAAGTATGATCTGTGTGGATGGAGTGGTCCGAGCAAAGTCGTGAGTCATGTTAGTAACCGTCATAAAGTGACAGTCGTGGGTCAAAATGTGGAGGAAAGTTTAATATTCTGGATAAAGATAATTGAAATCGTGTGCCAAAATGCCGAGGAAAGTTCTATATTCAGGTTTAGAAGCGCTTGAGCCTTGTCTACTCCGATCACGCTGAAAACGCCAACTTTTCATTTAAATCCACGTTGAGTGGTTGAGAGAAATTATAAAAGTGAGTAGGCGATGCCATCTAGTGGCCAATATGAAAAAGCCAATGCGTTACTTTAGGCGCATGTTGATTTAGAAATAGGCTTAACTCGATGACGGATAATTAAGTTAGTAAGGATAGGTTGTGTTTAAGGTCAGGGTAAGGCATAATCAATACATTGTAGGAGCCTGTGACAATGACCATTTGTAGCCAGAACTGAAGCTGCCGTCATGTTTCCCTAATAAATAAAAGCCATTTATGAGAACATAGGGTTGACATGTTGGTGTGACGTCCCCACACAGGGGAAACCTTCATTAATTATATAAATTATGTGACTGAGATGATTTTCACGTGACCTTCATTTCATCATTCAGCCAGTAGATCATTAAATTCCAAAAGCACTATCTGAAGACATTTGATATGCTAATGATTGTTTGTTTTGCGCGGGCAGAATGTTTTTTCTCTTCCTTCCGTAAACAAAGATTAATTCATTTTAATGATGAAAGGGAAATATATCAAAGGATGATCGCCACCACGGTGCCCATATAATTTCCCTGTTGCATTAGCCAATGTTTCCTGACAAACAAAGTGACAGAATACGAAAAGAAAAAAAAGTCCTTATGAGTTATGTCAAATCATTATTGAAAATGCCAGAATGTCAACATAATTTCCCCATTTCAAATTTTTGTATTCATCAAAAAAATCCTGATGAAAGGAGATTCTCTGTGATTTTATTTCTCACCTCTATCCAAATATGTGTGGATAGCAAGTTGACCTTGATGCCATTGGGTGCGAATAGCCTGGATTGCCGTTATCAAACCGTTTGATAGGTCTTTGGTAATCCATGCAATGTTCGCTGTGTAGCAATATCCCTCGATATATCAATATCCCTCCCAATATTACTTCAAGCTAGCAAACAGTTCCATAAGTAAATCATTGTATGCCTTAACCGGGAGCTAAAGGCTCATATTACCTCCTTTGAGTTTCAAACAAAGCAGAAAAAAACAGTAGCATCAAGGCTAGCCTCAAGGCTAATCTCACTATACCTTTGTGTTTTTAATATTCTTTATAGATTGATTATTATTTGCACATACTCGCCATCACAGGCGGATTGGTTCGTCTACACAAAAAAACAGAATTCATTGACTTGTGCTGAAGCAAAACATTTTCCGTCGGTTGGTTCACCAGTTCAACATCTCTAGCGAGAGGACGGTTTTAACTCAGCACAGTAACCCTTGACCCCTTTGGCTCCGGAGATGGAGATTCCCAGCAGGGGTCAGAGGTCGTACCGCCGCTTCACCTCCAGGCCTCTGAACTGGGACACCTCTTTAAATACCGCTTTTCCCCGGGGACCCTTCCGGAACATTACGTGCCCACGCAGTCGTTCCCGCCGAGGTCTCCTCCGTCGGTTCCAGAAAACCAACCGACTTACCCTCCGAGCGGTGTGTGAAGCTCAAGCCCTGCAAGGACACAGTCTTATCTGACGGCTACGTGGTGCTTTTTTTTTTATTATTAGCAAAATGCTAATAATTATTATTAGCCTTTATTAGTATTTTTAGCATCTAATCATTATTAGACTGATTCTTCATTTAGTTATTCTATTCACGTCCCATACATTTGGGTTTACGGAGACTATAGACTGTATACTAGACTAGAATGAGTTTGATCAGATTATAGTGAAGCAAGCTAGCTTCTTGAAAGGTTTTACCTGACTGGGGGCTGTATTGTCTGTTATTTAAGTTTAAATAACAGATAATTTGTGTTATAACTGTAAGGTGTGTTTTAAATACGTCTCTGGGTTAAATTTATAATATATGAATAGGTGTACTATTTTGGTCTATAAGAAGTGATATTTAGGTCTATAAGGAGTGATATTTAGGTCTATATGGTGTGATCTTTAGATCTATAAGGTGTAGGGGGATAATTAAGGCTTGGCTCCCCGCTGTGTCTCCTCTCTCACCTTGGCAGGCGTCTCGTGGTGACGCTGCACGAGCGACTCAGCACGCGGACAGCTCCTGCGTGGCTCCGTCGCCATTGACAACGCCCAGATGGTGTGCGCAGCTTTGAACGCCTTTTTTTTTCTCTAGTTAAAAATGAAACACAATCACAAACCGAGAGGTTTATTTCCCAAACACAAATTGTACGTAATTGGTTTTAGTGATCCAGCCATTAGTCACTAAAGGTACTGACTAATACATTACCGGCGGACGATACCCCCGAGTTATTACGCACATTTTCTGCGCGGATTGCCAGCGTGACACCTCTTTTGTTCCCCCCATTCATAGGGGCTGTCGACAGAACGAGCGTGAACCGAGCGCTCGGTGCGACGCGGTCTCGTTCAAACATGCTACTGGCCCTTTAAAAACATGCGACTGGCCCTTTAAGGACTCTGCAGCGAGACGAGTGTGCGCGCCGCTGCGCTCGCGTTGCCTGCCGTCCTCATCATGGCCTCCGTGCAGCCGCCACCACCGAGCATGAACCGACCGGCCGGCGGCCCTGCCCTTCCCCGAGCGGAGACCGACGTCAAACCGAAGCAGAGGCACCGGTAGAGGAGGAGCGCGCCGGGGGGAAAGCCGCCTCATGCCACCCCGGTCTCCTCCATGTCTTCGCCTCGAGCCGCGTTCAGCCATTTGATAAAGAGGGCTGCGAAACCGGGCGGCGCGGGCGGCGAGGGCGGCGGCGGCGGCGGCGGCGGCGGAACCATGAACACGAACAGGGATTACAACATTAATCTATCGGTGCAGCAGGTGCTGAGCCTATGGGTGCAGGGCTCGACGCTGCAACACTTCACAGGTAACGGGGGAGACGCCGTCCAGACGTGTGTGTGTGTGTGTGTGTGTGTGTGTGTGTGTGTGTGTGTGTGTGTGTGTGTGTGTGTGTGTGCGTGTGCGTGTGCGTGTGCGTGTGTGTGTGTGTGTGTGTTTTTACCGGGATGGGTGGTGGGCTGTTCGCCGTGGTAGGCCTACTACGTACGATGTTAGTTGCCGATCAGGACAAGCCAACACATAGCGATACCGTTACTTTGGTGAGGGTAGGGTAGGGTATGCTGGAGCCTCCATCACTAGGCTGGACGGGCAGTAACAGGATAGCTCAAGGAAATACACAACCGCAACCTGACTATCGGCAGGCTGCTAACTTAACCCTACGAGTGTGATGCACACCTATTAACCCATCATCATCGTGCGTAAATTGACAGCACCGTTACCACGGCCATCTGTGTATCCCCCCCTCAGCCCCCACCCCTCCCCCCAGCCGGCTTTTCTGTGGTGGGAGAACTGGTTTGGTCACACAGGGAGAAAAAACCCTTCCATTCCATTCCTTTCTCCGTGCGTGCGGAGTCAGCCAATTCAATTAATAACATGGCAGCACGCGGAGTCAGCCAATTAAATTAATAACATGACGGCACGCGGAGTCAGCAAATTCAATTAATAACATAAAAGCACGCGGAGTCAGCCAATTCAATTAATAACATTACAGAACACGGCCAATTAAAGGTGGTGCTGCGCCAATGGGCTTTGCTCAATGGTGTACGATGTGGTGTCATCTCCCAACACTACCACCACCACACAACCCCCTTTGTCCTGCAGTCCATTATCTAGACGTAATTAGGCCCAGCCACGTCCGAATAACGGTTTTCGAGGCCGACAATGAGAACCAGAAAATGGTGATGTAGATTGCAATGGTTGTACTTTGGGGATAGTTGTTGGCTCTACAGGCAGGACGGTCTTTATGTTTTCAATGCAGAATACTTTAGGCGGTTTCCTCAATAAATGGTCCATGTTTCATTAATAAGCTGTCACACCTAAATGTGAACCTTGCATATCGTGCAGAAAGAAGTGGCCGGTAGCTCTCCACTGTGGGAAAACGCGACAAAATAGTGCTGTTAAACGGAAATACAGGAAGTGTGTATCCGCGAAACACGAGATAAGCGCCTTTCTCCCCTGACCCGAAATCCTCCAGACATATACAGTGAGTATACGTGGTCCCATGGACACACTGAACGACCACACACTCAGAGTGAAGAGGTAGTGGTGTCTGCTGACTCGACAGAGTCCGTGCGATGAGTTTTAACGGGAAGGTGTATGACACACGTGGATGCTGGACAACCTATGATGCATCCTTTTAATCCTACCCGGGCTACCCGGGCAGCCAGCACCATCACCATCACCAGCCTCCTCTCCCTCACCCCCGTCCCCCTCCTCTCCCTCACCCCCTCCCTCCTCTCCGTCACCCCTCACTCCCTCTCCTCATCAATAGATCATCTGGACGTGAGTCTACAGCAGGGGATTAGCTGAAGGATCTGTCTGAACTTCTCCATGTTTTATTTCAAACCTCAAAATTGCTGATTTAACAGATTACTTTCCTGTTGGGACAGATGTTTTTACTTCTCTTTTTCAAACTACCCATCAGCAAACTGCCAAAATAGTTTTTCTTGGTAATAAATATTGCGGATGTCACCAATTCTTAGACGTTCACAGGAATATGCTCGTTATAACATACTTATTTATAGTTGGCATGTAACACTACTTTCAATCATACATTTAAAACCACGCCTTGTGTTGCGTTTACGGTTCCGGCACCAACACTAGATGTCAGAGAACGTACGGTAAAGAACACATATTTAGACCATAGATTCAGCTTCTATATTGAGACAATCGATTAGCTTGATTAAGCTGGATCTTATGTGTTTCAATAATAGATTCAGGTAATAGATGTAGAAGATTGAATCTTCAGTCTTTCATTTTTGCTTTAGGATCTTTCATTTTCTCTGTACATCATCTCTCTTTCTCTCTCACCCTCTCTCTCTCTCCTGCACCCTCTCTCTCTCTCTCTCTGTCTCTCTCTCTCTCTCTCTCTCTCTCTCTCTCTCTCTCCGTGTCTCTCTCTCTCTCTGTGTCTCTCTCTCTCTCTCCTGCACCCTCTCTCTCTCTCTCTCTCTCTCTCCGTGTCTCTCTCTCTGTGTCTCTCTCTCCCTCTCTCGCTGGCTATGTCTCTCTCTCTCTCTCTCTCTCTCTCTCTCTCTCTCTCTCTCTCTCTCTCTCTCTCTCTCTCTCTCTCTCTCTCTCTCTCTCTCTCTCTCTCTCCCCTTTCTCTCTCAAATTCAACCAAGCTTTATTTGCATGTAAAATAAACATTTACACTGTCCACTATCTTCCAACTCATCCTCGACTCCTACCTCCTGTACTCCATCCTTTCCCCCTCTCTCTGACTCCTCTCCTAACTACTTAAACTAATTTCCGGGACATGGGAGTGGAGGTACCACCGCTCACAGGCTGGGGTCAGAGGTCAGAGACCCGGGTCCACCTGTGTACCCGGACGAGGACCAGACACGTCTTATCTCTCGCCCCGTCCGAGGTGAGCGACGAAGACGTCGGGGGAGTCGCGGCGGGCGATGAAGAGGCTCTGTGTTGTCCCCGTGTCCCGTCCCCGAGGGCGGGGTGTGATGTCAGCCGGCCCCCGCCGGGACCCGGTGACAAAAGGTCCGTTGTTCCGGAGGGTTCTGTCGCCTCGCTTCTCCCCCCGGCTCTGACAGCTGATGGTTCGATCGATCCTCGGAAGGCTGGGCTCCCCGCCCGGAGCGAGACAACGAGATGAGAGACACGCCCTGGAACTGTCTCTGATTCAGAGGACGAAGAAGAAAAGCAAACATTGTTGGGGGAAGGGAGTCGTGGCCCATGTTGTTTTCCGTGGCCAACATCGAAACGTCTTCCAGTGAATGCAGCATCTCCTGTTTGATACACTGTGATCGAAAGTGAATCGTGACACAGTACCAACAGACTGAGGTCCAGAACCTTCTCTCAAGCCAACTGGTGCCCCCATCCCCCCTCCCTCCCCTCGCTGGCTTCATTCCGTGGCAACTGCCGAGGTTCCTCGCTTGGCGACAGGAACGACGGTCAAGTTTACGCTTATAATGTGCCGCCGGTCTGTGATGCTCTGCAGCCCCCACGACTGAGGTAGAGGAGGAGGAGGCGGAGGCAAGATGAAGGACAGGGACCGTGATACACAGGTCTTTCACTCAGCAGAACTCCAAAATAGACTTCACCAGCCTTTGTGTTATTACCCAGTTCCTTTATCCCTAAAACCTTGTTCTGACCCTCGAAATCTGTTATATATGACCCTCGAAGTCATATTATAAGCATTTCACTTTGTGGATCCCTCTCACCCCAAACCTTCATTTACTTTAATCCACTTTCTCATTCACATCTCATTCAGTATTAGAAATTAACGAAGGGGCACAATGTTATCGACCCGTTTTCGGCTCGCATTATTAACTTTTTTATGGGATCCATCCATTTTATAGTCCAGATCTGGAGCTCCTGCTCCTCTATGCAGCCATGTGTCAATATCCAGTCGTACGACAACACTTACCTCACCTACACTCTGTCCCCACGGTCCACTGGCTCTCCAATGAGCCCCGAACTGTAGCCGGTAAGACAAGTCGTTTCCTGCTGATTGAAACCCTTCCCGGGCTCCTAAGGTAGCTGCCGATGCTGCTGCTGCTCTCTGAAGCGAGATCTCGCCCTCTCGTCGACGAGTCTGGTGTCAACACTCGCAACATTGAGAATCCACTGGTTGGCCTTTTCAGTGACTGTGTGACTAACCTCCCAGGACACAGAAGTGTCCTTTCTCAGCCTCTACCGGAACCTATTGTTAGCAGGGGAGTTGTTCTACTTCAGGTATTATTTGAGTTTGTATGTGGCTTTGCTACCGTTCAGTGCTGGCCCTGAAGGACCTGAAGCTCTTCTCCTCTCTATGTGTGGTCAGGTGAGATGAGGCCAGAGAGTATTTCTGTCTCAGGTTTCGCTTGCAGTGGTCACATTTTACAATTAAGCAGAGTTGCAATGAATTAAATAAACGTGCCGTTAAGGTAAGGCTTAGGCGTCTTGCTCTAGGATGCATACAGGTAGACTGCGGAAATTGGAATTAGAAGCGTTTCTATTGCTGGGAGGCACTGTCAAGCCGCCAGGATAAATAGGCTCTCTTACAAATAAAGGACCTGTGTACGGGGTGAGGTATCATGTACACAAACATCAACCGTTAACATTCTGTCTCCTATCTGTCTCATGTTTTACCTGCAGTGTCTGTGAGCCTTCCAGCTGCTAACTCGCTAGCGGCTAACTTGTTAGCGGCTAATTTTTGTAATTGCTAATGTGACCCCTGCTTTTTCTTCTCTCTCTCTCTCCTTTCTCTTTTATGTCTCTCGTCCGCCCTGTCAGAGATGTGGTACTGGGTGTTCCTCTGGTGTCTCTTCTCCTCGCTCTTCGTGCACGGCGGTGTGGGCCTGCTCATGTTGGTCATGCTGCAGCGACACCGCAGGGGGCGAATCATCACCGTGGTGATGGTCAGCGTAGGCTTCCTGGCCTCCCTCTCCGGTGGGGTCGTCACCAGTAAGTCACCCTCCTTGCTTGAAATCCTCTCTCATAATCAATATCTCTCTCCCTCTCGAGACGTCCCCCCTCTCTCTCTCTCTCCTTCTTTTTCTTTCCTTGTCTCTCTTTCTCTTATCTCTCCGCTGTAACCCTATCACACTCCTACGGTGTCTCAGCAAAGTCTCAGATTTCAACCACCAGTATCGAAGGTTTAGAGTCCATCGTATTTCCTACAATCAAGGTCAGTTGTGATCTTGATTGTCACATGTTGGCACGGCACCAAGATGCATAAAAATATGGATTGACTCAAGCTGGTTTCTCTAACCTCATGTGTGTGATGTCACAAATGGCCAAACTTTTTATATGAACTTTTTAGCATAGTTTCATATGGCCTTGTTGGCTCATGCTAACAAAGAATACATGCTAACACGCTATCCTGAAAACCTGTTGTCAAGGCTGAGATACACATACTTTCACCTGGTTAGGGAAACTAAGCCATGACTTTGGCTTGTCGTCATGGTTATGAAGATAACTGCGGTCATCCACTACTGTGAGAAACACTGACCCAAACATTACATCTATAGTATGCTGATCAATTATCTAAATATAGGAGCTGAGTCTAGGATCTAAATATGGGTTCTTTACCGTATGGTTCCTGATATCTTGTGATGATACTAGGACAGTAATCATAACACAAGTGGTGGTTAAAATTATGAATTAAGGTAAATAGATGTTCAAATGAGCGGTGTTGCACCCTAGCTCTTAATAAGCATGTTATAATGTGCATATTCTTGAGCGTTTGAGACTTGCTCATATCTGGACTGCAATTCTTATGAACCTGAGTGTGCCGAAAAAAGAGAAGTACAAACTGTGTCGCAAGATTATAAACTGGAAGGTCATCTGTTAAATCAGCCGTTTGAGACTTGAAGTATGACAATGCCAAGTTGCCTTGAAGTCAAGACAAATCCTTGACCTAATCCCCTGCTGTTGGACTCACGTCCAGATGATCGATGGATGAGATAAAACAGCAGATTGAGCGGAAGGGATGAGGGAGAGGAGGCCGGTGGTGGTGATGGTGCTCTGGGTAGGATTACAAGGATGCATCATAGGTTGTCCGGCATGCACGTGCGTCGTACACCTTCCCGTTAAAACTCATCTGCCGAGTCAGCAGACACCACTACCTCTTCACTCTGAGTGTGTGGTCGGTCAGTGTGTCCATGGGACCACGTTTACTCACTGTATATGTCTGGAGGATTTCAGGTCAGGGCAGAAAGGCGCTTATCTTGTGTTTCTGTGACACAGATTCCTGTAGATTCCTTTAGCAGCAAGACGTTTAACGTTTTCCCAGTTGCATGCCTGCTAACACTCATCGTAAGGATTATCTGTCGAGACAGCAGGCCCGACTACCTTTTCCCCTGAGTGTGTGTGTAGCTAGAGACGTCGGAGCAGTAAGCACTCTCTAATGGCGAAGCACAAGTGACTTTTCGTGCAGGCGTATTGCTGTGAAAGAAACAGGTCGTCTGTGCTTATGTCACAGAGTTGCACCCTAACACCTCCCCTTCTTCTATCACCACCTCACCCCATATTCTCTCTCTCTCTCTCTCTCTCTCTCCCTACTTCTCAGTCCTTGTCTCTCTCTGTCTCTGTCTGTCACTTCCCCTCACTCACCTCGTCACCAGCCTCCCACTCACTCTCTCCCACCTCTGCAGCCCTCTGGTAAAAGTGTCAGATTGTCTAGACAACACAGGAAGGGGACAGCATCAGGAGAGGGAGAAAAGAGAGGGAGAGAGAGAGAGAGAGAGATGATGTAAAGAGAAAATGAAAGATCCTAAACCAAAAAAGAAAGACAGAAGAGCAACATGCATACAAAGCAGACGACCAGAAAGGGATACGTCTCCTGTTGTTTCCCTTTCTCCACTCAACCTTTTAGTCCGTTGTTGCGGTTATACATTTGGTACGCTAGTGTCTCCGCCTGACCCGTCACCTGATCCACAGACGCCTCTCCTCCTCGGCCCCTCCCCCACCTCTTCCTCCGTCCGCCTTGTTCGACGCTCCTCTTCAGCCAACCTGATTACTTATTCATCCCGGATCCATACCTCTTTGTCCCGATCTACCTCCTTAGTCATTTACTCACACACACACACACACACACACACACACACACACACACACACACACACACACACACACACACACACATATACACACACACACACCCACACACATACACACGGTGATCCTGCGCCTGGCCTAGAGAGATTTAGAGGTCTGTTCACACACACACACACACACACACACACACACACACACAGACACACGGTGGTCCAGCGCCTCGCCTAGAGAGATTTAGAGGTCTGTTCACACACACACACAGACACACACATAAAAGAAACACCCAACACAGCAGCTAAGACCTTGGTGTGCAGATTGTGTGTGCGTGTGTGTTGTTGTGCGTGCGAACAGACCTCTAAATCTCTCTAGGCGGGACGCGCGCGTGTGTGTGTGCGTGCGTGTGTGTGTGTGTGTGTGTGAGTGTCTCTAGGCGTGGTGCGGGACCTCCGTACACCACAGTCTGATGAATCACAGGCCGATCGCAGCAGGAGCACCGGGCCCAAAATAGAACCACACTTTATTATTAATGTGCAGCAGGGAGGGAGGGGGGAGGCTCACAGCTCCAACCCCTGGCAAGAGGCGGCCTTCTGATTGGTTGTTCAGAGATTCAAGTTGCAACATTTCCTTTGGTATCGTTAATAGACAAATTATTAAACAAGCTGATTTGAATGTATTATTTATGTGTATTAGCGATAAGTAGTTATATGTGCTAGCTATGCATTATGTATAATTGTTATTCACAACTTTGAACCACCTCTACTAGCAAAGCCAGACAGAACCGACTTAAAAGACGACTACGTCCTCCATAATAACATAAGTGTTTAGAAACAATATCAATTCAGCCTCATAAAGTTTTTAGTTTCAGACATACAGTGGCCGCGGAACAGCACACTTCACATTCAGTAACGGTTGTGCGACCAGTAAACCAAAGTGTGGGTGGACGTTGCCACCACGCCTCGTCACGGCAGGGGGGCCTTGTAGACTGATGCTCCCTCAGCTTTCAACGGGCCTTCTCGTTAAATATTCAGTCACCGAGCATGCGGCCACCTGGTGTGTAAAACCTCTGTGCTGGTCTCTGCGTTGCTTTTAAATAAGCAAGGAGGTCATCTTTCCCTCTTTACCCTTCTTTGAATTACCTTCTTGGGACTGATGTGTGACGACGGAGGGGACGGAACGTCTCGTCCAACCCTGGCTACTCTCTCTTGAGTGTGTTTTTGTTTGTGTGTTGGTACGTGGGGTTGTTTGTGCTGTCGAAAGTGGGTTCCAAAATATTTTTAGTCCAAAACCCAGATTTTTGGTTATTCAATAATTGCAACCCCAACTTCTTACATGGCTGTGCAGCCCTAAACATCCTTTGAACCACATCAACATCTTCCCAGAATATACATTTTCAAGAAGTTAGTAACTTTGCCCTCAAGTACAATAGGTTATCTTTGCTAATTGCTAATAAAACGTACCACTACATTTCCATAGCTTATAAAACCGCAATCTCCTGTGACCTCGTTAACTTAGTCATATTTTTACTGACTTTACTGACTGGCTTAGGATATAGCCAATGAGCTACAGTGAATCAGCAGCGTGAGAGAGAGCAGAGTACGTTTAGATACAGGCCGAAACATGTCTCTTTTACAACTATGCTACGGGGCTAACGACATGCATCTCAGGGGACGCCCCGAGTACGGATCTTTGACCCGTGTTCGTGAGCCACTGGTGAACGCTGTGCTCTTCTGGTTTCGTCCCCCCTGCAGGCGCGGCGGTGGCGGGGGTGTACCGCGTGGCGGGAAAGGACATGGCGCCACTGGAGGCCCTGGTGCTGGGCGTGGGCCAGACCACCTTCTCCGTCATCATCTCCTTCTCCCGCATCCTGGCCACGCTCTGAAGCAGCCCACACACACCCGGCGGACCAATCACGGAGGAGCCCAGGGACCGGACCCCCGACCCCCTTCTCCCCTACGCCCTCGCTCCGTCGGAGGAGGGGGGCAGCGAGGAGGGTCGACCGGGATCGACCGGCCGATGGCGGACTTAAAGGAGGCTCGGGGGTAGCGGAGGACGGGAAGTGGCTTGAGATACGCCATAAGGCACGATCGCCGGAATGGCGTGTTTGGGGGGTTGGCGGCGGGATGGAGCCCCCCCACCCTAGTGTCTCCGCTTTGGTGTTACAGCCACAAAATGAGCCCCTTGTCAACGATCGGGGGGGGGGGGGGAGACTGCTATCTGTGGCGTCCGTGGCCAGAGTCAAACTAGCATCTCTCTGGTCGATGTGCCATTCCTAAAGACATACAGATACTTTGTGGTCGACGCCACTGACTCTTAAAGGTGTTCTGTTGCACATGTTGGAAAACCACTATAAACAGAGGAGACGAAGAGCATGAGGAAGATGAAGGTGATTGTGGGGGTCCTGGGGGGGGTCCTTTGGGGGATCCCCCCCCCCAGTGGATCAAAATGCACTTTAGGTGCCACTGCGACCACGAATAATCCCAGCGATGAAAGGTCAGGAGACGTGAGAACAACGTTAACAAATATTCATCAGCAAGACGGCCTTCCCCTTATTACGATCACCCCTCCCTCTCTGGGTGATACAGCATACCTACGTTACCAACCCTCGAACGAACCCACCAATCAGCCGCTCCGCAGTGCCATACGGCGTCCAATCCAAACTTTTCAACTGCCTGACGCGAGGCGGCTGGGTTTGAGAACCAGCGAGGAGGAGGCCCAGTCAGTCCGGTCCACATTCAGTTTGTGTCTCAATATCAAGGATGCATCATATGATGTGCCAATATGTACTGCAGGCATGAAACACGGTCACCATCAATGCGTTGGGTTCATTACTAATATTCTCCTTTAGAGAGGCCAGGTCACCTCGCCCATGTCCGCACTAATGTGGATAGATTTGAAAACGCTTTTTAGTCCCATCACTTCCATCCGCACTTAAATAGTGTTTTAATGAATCTGCCTGATGGATCCATTTGAAGGTACCGGCAACACGTTGTAGTGTAGCTGGGGGGAAGTCCCTGTAGTATGACTGTGACGTTGTCCAGACATTGCTGGCCTGATGAAGTGGTCTGGGCATGCGCATGAGAAGGCATGAACTGAAATGGATGGGGAAATCCCTGTCTGATTGGGGATGGACAGTGTTGGGGAAAAACACTAGTGTGGATGGAAAACCCTTTACTTAAGGTAGAGTTATGGTTGGACGTCGACGCAACGCAAAGGGGGTTTACGGACCCATACGTCCTTACGGCCGTATCCACCGCAAGGGCCGGACGTAAGCCTCCCAAAAATTGTAACCTTGCGTCGAGGCGAGGCAGAAGCAAGGGCTGTGATTGGACCGCTAACGTAAACCTGACCAACAACCGAAACAGGTCCATGACTGCGTCGAAGCGACATTGCGTTGTGTCAACTCCCAACCCTCCCTCTACGTTGAGCCGGCGATAGTGTGGGTCTGGCCTAGGGTGGATGTCCTTTGAGGTTTGGAGGTGTGGAGTACAGGGTTGGAGTGGTGCGACAAATGGTGTGTAGAGGGAATGGAGTGGAGGGAGCGTAGCCCTTGTTTATTTTAGTGCGGTGCTGCTTGAGCTGAAACCTTGACGTGCTTTTTTATTTTTTATTTCCAAACAGAAAGTGTGAAGTCTGGAGTGAGTGCAGATTTTACAACAGGGTCGGGAATCTTGGCCCCCATCTTGGATCGTGGCATGCTGTTGTTAACAGCGTCCCGGTGGCTGCGAAGCCATCTTGGATCTGAGCATGCTGTTGATATAGGAGAAGGTCAAACCCATTATGCTGCTTTGCCTTTTTTTCAAAATATCCCCCAATTGTTTTTTAATGTCGTTTTTTGTGCGTCACCAACCTAATCGTACCTGTGCTTCTTAAGTTTGACATTTTGCACTGAGACGTACCGGCCTTTGTTTGGGACCAGTGTGTAGTGATGCTGTCTAGGCTTGAGCCCACTTCTTACACCGTCCTTCCTCATTGACATGCAAGGTAGTACAACTTAGGTCATCATTATATCCCATAATAATGTCTATTCATTTAATAAGCTTCATTGGTTATGACAAAGGCATTAACTATATATTTACTCTATATCTGTGAGGATTGACATGCCTGTAACAGTACTCGTTTCTGGTGTTGAATACCTCGAGATACTGACTTTTATTAATTTTTAACTTTCTGGTTAAGTTGCTTTGACTTGCGCCCTACTACCTACACCTAGTCTAACAAACTAGGCAGTCCCCAGAATGCAGGTTAGGTTTATTATGCCAAAGTTCTTTCTCACATCCTAGCTTTACTGTCTTGCTTGTTTGATTGTTATCCCTGCCGAGAATGAGTTCTATGAATTTCGTTTGAAAATGTTTGTTTTGCACAATACTAGCATGGGGGTGAAATGGCACCCAGACCTGACCTGTTTTTAAGTTTATTTCACTGTAATTTCTGTGACATTTTCTTACAGAATAGGTATGATATTTGCAAGCTTTGCGCGTGTGTGTGTGTTGTGAGTTGTAACTGTACAGGCAATTGCCGTGCGTGTATTTGATTGGGTTATGTAATTGACACAACTCACCTTCAGTACCAGTTCAGCACACAGGAGGGCAGTATTCCATTGATTAAACTGCAAAAGTAGTCGGGACCGAAATTAAGATTGTGAGCTTGAAATGATTCAAAATTGGTGTTCTGAGCAGATTTTCATTTGAAAGAATGTGATTTGTTTATTTTACGTTTGTTTAACGCCCTCATGTCTGCACATAAACAACACTGGGTTTCATTTGAATGTTTTGGCTCAATTTCAGGGACCAAATGTGAGTTATCTTGGATGACTCATCTGTCGTCACAGAAACAATATCTATGTAAAACTGTGTTCGACAGTTGCTGCATATATGGTTCGTAGATGTTGTGAAACTTGTATTTCCCCCCTGTATTCGATGTTTGGTGTGATTGTGCATGTGAGTAATACTAGCATTATGTTTGGTCTAATTTAATTTTTATTCTTGAGTGTTTAATCAAGAGACCAAGGACCTAATTTAAAGCAGAGATGGTTTAACTTCCACGTTTTAGAAAATAAAAGTCCCTAGAGTATTAGAGCCATCATTTGGGATTGCTGAGGTAACAAACAAACATGGCAGGAATTTTCCCTGAATTTGGAGTTGTCCACCTTTGCCTTAAACTGAATAATGGATACTTGGAATATTATGTTAAAGTCAGACATCATTTTGTTATAGATGTCCGTTACCACTATTTCTGAGCTTTTTTGGAATTAATTTCTCTCCAAACAGATTCCCAAGCAATTGTTAATAAATTGTTAGCTGTATCTTGTTAAAGCCCCCACCGTTTGACAGTATGCTAACAAACTGTCTTGTAAATACTCTGAGGTATACTAAGAGGCAATGTAGCCTAGCTGACAAACCACAGCAAATTTAACCTTCAGACTATGTGTTTGTGTTCGAATTGGAATTATTTGAGTTGGGTTACCTGCTTTCAGACTCCTTGATCATGCCATCGTGAAAAATGGATTGGATATTTACGTTTTGTACGCAGTACCGACACGGCGCACGAATCAACGAATACAAACCGTAACCAGGCTTTTTGGATGGGCACCCGTCAGCAACTAGGAAGACTCCCGCCTCAATAACCAATCCCCCATAGTCTTTTAACTAACACTGCCCCCTTCAGGACATTGTTGTTGTTCCCCCTCATTTGATTGCATGCGCAATACAACTCTGATAATATGTGAACGGATGTCAGACAATCCAACGAGAGACAGTGTTTGATTAGAAAAAGAAGAAAAATTCTCCAAAGTGGCACTTGTAGATAATGTATAATATATTCTTTTTTTAATTTTGTACCAGCTGAACGGCTGATGTTTATAACTATTGCCTATTTATGTACAAATTGTTCTCTCTGTACATACTCAACTGTGCGTTGAAATTAAAAATGTTTTGCAGTAACAATTTCAATTTTCTTAAACATTGAACAGGCTTTTTTGTAGTTTGATGCTCCTTTGTAGGACCATTTCAGAATCATAAAAAAATATCCCCAGTTGGATTTACACCTGGTTCTGCCATGTTGGGCGCGAGAAAACACCTGGACCTCATCTTATTCCATCCCCCCCTTTTCTCTCCCTTTTTCCTCCCTTCATCTCCCTCTTTCTCTCCTCGTGAACTCGTTCAGTTACAAAACCACATAGGCTTTTTATTACAACCGCACTAGACAACCAGGCCTACAGAGTAAAGCATGTGTAGGCCTATATCGTAGAAAAACGTGGCTAATGCCCGCGTCTAGGGGCAAACAGATTATGTCATGCTAGCCATGATGCCAAAACGACATCACTTCTAGAAGTCTACTTTTCAACAAAAAAAAAGACGACATAAGACATTCATCCTTTCCTACTGGTTAGTAGGCCTACGTGCAGGGACCATTCACGCTCGATGTCCGTAGGCACGATTCTTCTACACTTAGCCTAATCTCCACCCGCCATTATCCATTGTGTTGTTTTCATCTGATCTGGGATCCGATCCGTCGGCCAACCCCGACGACGCGCGACTACGGCGTGGACGGACGATGGCGCCAAGTGTGTGCATGTACGTGCGTGCGTGTCAGACGGCGAACGGGCCCATGCGGCGCGCAATTAGGCCTACAGTATGAAAGGCTCGTTTTCAAAAACAAAACTATTCATCATAGCGGCTATGATTGCATTACGTGCCAGGACGCATCAATCGTTTCTGTAGGGGAGGGATGATGTTTTGTCTGCTCTGCTTCTGAAAGGAAGCTGGGGTTTTTTGATAGATGGGTGGCAAGGAGTTTATATTTACGATGTGAGTATGTGTGTTTAATCGCCTGCAGGAAGATAAGGCCGAACTTGCACACAGTTTCTAAATATAGTTGAACTCGAATATAACCAGAATGGAGCTCAATCCAGACCTTTCATAGCATTGTGTTGTATTGCGTATAGGCTCTGTTCTGTGCCCACATTGTGGTGTGGTGTGGTCTGTTTTATTGTGTATCTTTGTCCTGTCTGCTTCTTATGATTATGTCGTGTAATGCTGATCTGTTGTGTTGTGTTGTATCTATATGTGTTTTGTTGTATGGCGTTGTGTACGTCCACGCCATGGGTTGTGTTAGGTTGTTTGGTGTGATGTGAATTGGTGTAATATCATATAAGTGTTGTTACGTTGTGTTATGTTCTATATGTGTGTTGATTTGTACCTCTGCGTTGTGATGTGTTGCGTTATATCACCATATGAGTAATATCTCCGACCGGGCTTGTATACAGCAGCGGACCCTCCAGGTGATTATAACAGGACGGATCGTGTCAGAGCGATGGAATGCCTCGGCAGCGCGTGGAATGGAAACAAGCCGTTCCTCCGGTTGTTATCGCCGTGTTTCCACCAGCCAGGGTTTGTTATTCAGCAGCCGGGGAGCACAGGAACCACAGTGGGCTTCGGCCGTTCCAGTAAAGCCTGCGAGAGGTTCTGCCTGTTTTGCAATCGGCCAATCGCAGGGCGGCTGAGTGGACCTGATAAGAATGTGTGTGTGTTTATAAACTATCCCTGGAATGCTTCCCCGCAGCTTATACAAGGCACTGTTTTTATGTTATATATTATTTATTATGGGAGTGTGTGTGCGTGTGTGCTCGCGCGCAAACGGTACAGCAGGTTTACGAGTTTGTGTCTGGTTGTTGAAGTAGTTGTGTATGTGTGTGCGTGCGTGTGTGTGTTTGTGTGTATGTGGGTGGTACGGCAGGTTTACGAGTTTGTGTCTGCATGGTTGTTAAAGGATTTGTATGTCAGTGTGTGTGCGTGCATACATGTGTTTGTGTGTGTATGGCAGGTTTAACACTTTGTGTATGCATGGTTGTTAAAGTAGTTGTGTGTGTGTGTGCGGTAGGCATACCGCATGTTTCCTAGTTTGTGTCTGCATGGTTGTGTGTGTATAGTGTGTGTGTGTGTGTGTGTGTGTGTGTGTGTGTGTGTGTGTGTGTGTGTGTGTGTGTGTGTGTGAGTGTGGGTGTGTGTGTGTGTGTCTGTGTGTGTGCGCGTGTGTGTGTGCTACTACTCCGTAGAGAGCCCTTATTCTAGTTGATGATTAAACGGAATTCTGATACAATTAGTCACTATTCTATTTTTACACCTTTATTATATGTGTTTGTGGCCTTTCTCTAATCTTCCTCTAACAAGGTACTTTATGAGTCATCAAGCCAACGTTTTTTATCCGAAGCAAATAACGGTCCATTCAGATGCACGTCATAAAGGAGCAGGTAGGGGTCAAGGGTCATCTCGCTCTGGATGCCTGCGGGTAGACTGCGAACATTGAGTACCTTATGACTGGGAGTCGAACATCAAAGACCATCATTTCAGTAGTAGCAGTCATACTGGTACATCAGACACTATACACACTACACTACACACACGCAAGAACGCACACACACACACACATGCTACACACCACACCCCAGACTTCAAGTCTCTCGAAGTAATGAGGTTTCACTCATCACAGCGTTTGAACATCCTCCTCATGACCTCTTCTGTCTCACTCTCCTTCTGTCTCACTCTCCTTCTGTCTCTCTCCTTCTGTCTCTCTCTCCTTCTGTCTCTCTCCTTCTCTCTCTCTCTCCTTCTGTCTCTCTCCTTCTGTCTCACTCTCCTTCTGTCTCTCTCCTTCTGTCTCTCTCATTCTGTCTCTCTCTCCTTCTGTCTCTCTCTCCTTCTGTCTCTCTCCTTCTGTCTCTCTCTCCTTCTGTCTCTCTCCTTCTGTCCCTCTCTCCTTCTGTCTCTCTGCTTCTGTATCTCTCTCCTTCTGTATCTCTCCTTCTGTCTCTCTCTCCTTCTGTCTCCCTCCTTCTGTCTCCCTCCTTCTGTCTCCCTCCTTCTGTCTCTCTCTCCTTCTGTCTCACTCTCCTTCTGTCTCTCTCCTTCTGTCTCTCTCTCCTTCTGTCTCTCACCTTCTGTCTCTCTCTCCTTCTGTCTCTCTCCTTCTGTCTCCCTCCTCCTGTCTCTCTCTCCTTCTGTCTCTCTCTCCTTCTGTCTCTCTTGCCTTCAGTCTCTCTCCTTCTGTCTCTCTCTCCTTCTGTTTCTCTCCTTCTGTCTCTCTCCTTCTGTCTCTCTCTCCTTCTGTCTCTCTTCTTCTGTCTCTCTCTCCTTCTGTCTCTCTCCTTCTGTCTCCCTCCTTCTGTCTCTCTCCTTCTGTCTCACTCTCCTTCTGTCTCTCTCCTTCTCAGTAGGGCCGAGATCGTTTATTGGCCTGTGGCATGTGCCACCGCGACCACTGACATACCATGGCATATGCCGTTCTGGAACGGTAACTGCCGTTCTGAAACGGTAACTGCCGTTCTGAAACGGTAACTGCCGTCGCGACCACTGACATACCATGGCATATGCCGTTCTGGAACGGTAACTGCCGTTCTGAAACGGTAACTGCCGTTCTGAAACGGTAACTGCCGTTCTGAAACGGTAACTGCCGTTCTGAAACGGTAATGCCATGGCATATGCCTTTCTGGAACGGTAACTACCGTTCTGAAACGGTAACTGCCGTTCAGGTGGAACGGTAACTGCAGTTCCCAACAATGGTATGTGACACCAGCATAACTCCTCCGTATAATTTCAAGGCAGGTATTGCCATAAATGTAAAGGTATATATATTTGGTATTTATTGACACAATATCACAACATAACGCCGTAAATAAAGGGATTTACACGTTTCTCTCGTCCGTGCTGTTGTAAGGATATTTCCGATCTGTTTGTTGTTGCTTTTGTAATGACAGTTGCTTTTGAAAACAGCCGGACTTGCTCCGGTGACGGTAGTTATAGCCTAGCCTTCTAGGTGGCCATAGAGCTATAGTCTATTGCTTTGTTCCAATATCCATACTATCCGCAGTCATTATACTTTATTTTAGTATGACTTATTTTTTATATAGTTTGAGTACGTAGTGCGTTGTAATTAAGATCAGGGCGAAAGGAAGTGTAGTGAAAGGACCCGAATGGTATACTCAAAACGGTCAAACCGATGAGTGTGGATTGATGTATACCTTTCGTGCTCCACGGCAGCGATCTTAGCTACGTAGCTGAAGAGGCGGAGCCAGGCTGAGCCAACGTCGGCGTATTTTCTTTAATAGGTCCATGCATTTTCCACGTATCCTGCATTAATGGAGTCATTTTGTAGTTTTAATAGCTTTATAACTACTATGTGTAAAGAGTTCACCGTTCAAAGCGAGATGTTTATTGCGGTTGCGATCGTAGTTTCCGGTTAGTGCACCAGAGCCAGGTCCCTATAGGGGTGGCACTGTAGGCTATGGCTAGACAGTGATCCATTTTTCCACTCGTGTTTTATCAAGATGTTCTAGTAGCGTAGCCTATAATAAAGCCTACTGTATGACTGCTTCAGCTCATAACTATTCAATAGGCCAAATATTAAGTTTTGCATTTGTTCTTATTGGTGTTTAACCAAATATTTTAAGTAGGCCTATAGGTTCCTATCATTTAACCCTGATCCAGTGTCATAAACCTTTCTATATCAACATGATCCAGTGGTATCATGGCATACAGGCCAAAAGTTTTTCCGCTGGCAAGCCAATTATGTTAATCGGAAGTTCCATTTCCTACTGGAACCACCGTTTTCCCGCTGGCATGCCACTCATGTAAAATGGTATTACCAGTTTCTACTGGCACCTACCGTTTTTCCGCTGGCATGCCACTCATGGAAAATGGTAATTACCAGTTTCTACTGGCACCTACCGTTTTTCCGCTGGCATGCCACTCATGGAAAATGGTATTACCAGTTTCTACTGGCACCTACCGTTTTTCCGCTGGCATGCCACTCATGGAAAATGGTAATTACCAGTTTCTACTGGCACCTACCGTTTTTATAAGAATGATTGTGTAGCTGTGAATCATGAGTGGTATGTGTGTATGAACGGGCAAATACCACAGGAAAGGAATATCTACTGGCAAACGGTAGGTGCCAGTAGAAACTGGTAATTACCATTTTCCATGAGTGGCATGCCAGCGGAAAAACGGTAGGTGCCAGTAGAAACTGGTAATTACCATTTTCCATGAGTGGCATGCCAGCGGAAAAACGGTAGGTGCCAGTAGAAACTGGTAATACCATTTTACATGAGTGGCATGCCAGCGGAAAAACGGTAGGTGCCAGTAGAAACTGGCAACGCACTACGTACTCAAACTATATAAAAAATAAGTCATACTAAAATAAAGTATAATGACTGCGGATAGTATGGATATTGGAACAAAGCAATAGACTATAGCTCTATGGCCACCTAGAAGGCTAGGCTATAACTACCGTCACCGGAGCAAGTCCGGCTGTTTTCAAAAGCAACTGTCATTACAAAAGCAACAACAAACAGATCGGAAATATCCTTACAACAGCACGGACGAGAGAAACGTGTAAATCCCTTTATTTACGGCGTTATGTTGTGATATTGTGTCAATAAATACCAAATATATATACCTTTACATTTATGGCAATACCTGTCTTGAAATTATACGGAGGAGTTATGCTGGTGTCACATACCATTGTTGGGAACTGCAGTTACCGTTCCACCTGAACGGCAGTTACCGTTTCAGAACGGTAGTTACCGTTCCAGAAAGGCATATGCCATGGCATTACCGTTTCAGAACGGCAGTTACCGTTTCAGAACGGCAGTTACCGTTCCAGAACGGCATATGCCATGGCATTACCGTTTCAGAACGGCAGTTACCGTTTCAGAACGGCAGTTACCGTTCCAGAACGGCATATGCCATGGTATGTCAGTGGTCGCGACGGCAGTTACCGTTTCAGAACGGTAGTTACCGTTTCAGAACGGCATTTACCGTTCCAGAACGGCATATGCCATGGTATGTCAGTGGTCGCGACGGCAGTTACCGTTTCAGAACGGCAGTTACCGTTCCAGAACGGCATATGCCATGGTATGTCAGTGGTCGCGGTGGCACATGCCACAGGCCATTAAACGATCTCGGCGTCTCTCCTCCTTCTGTCTCTCTCTCCTTCTGTCTCACTCTCCTTCTGTCTCTCTCTCCTTCTTTCTCTCTCCGTCCTGTCTCTGTCTCTGTCACCCTTTATATCTCTGTCTGTCTGTCTGTCCGTCCGTCTGTCTGTCTGTCTGGCTCTGTCTGGCCTTCTCTCTCCTCCTGTCTAGCTGTCTGTCTATTTCTCTCTGACTCTCTCCCTCTCCATCCGTCTGTCTGTCTCTGTCTATATCTTTATCCATCATTCTGTTCATCGGTTTGTCCCCTATCTCTCTGTCCTCTGCCTGTCTGTCTGCGGACCGCATCGGCACTCGCTGCTATTGTCTTATTGCTTCCGGCTACAGGAAGCACTCGAGGGCTAGCATGCTCGCGCCGCCGCACCACAATGGCTGGAGCGGGACCAAGCGCCGTGACCCTCTCATCGCTAGCCGTTATTGACCTGTCTAGCTGTGTGTGAGTGTGTGTGTGTGTGTGTGTGTGTGTGTGTGTGTGTGTGTGTGTGTGTGTGTGTGTGTGTGTGTGTGTGTGTGTGTGTGTGTGTGTGTGTGTGTGTGTGTGTGTGTGTGTGTGTGTGTGTGTGTGTGTGTGCGTGTGTGTGTGTTTGGGGCTGAGCCAGCGGGTTCATAATATATATATAGGTGTAGACGGGTGGATCAACAAGTTGTGGACGTCTGTCTCTGTTATTACAATGCAGCCAAATATCTGCGAGGGGGGAGGAGGTGGAGGCTGACTAATATGTTACTGTACATGCACACGCAAGCATGCACACACACATATACGCACGCATGCATAAACGCAAACACACACGCATGCATAAACGCACACGCACACGCACACACACACACACACACACACACACACACACACACACACACACACACACACACACACACACACACACACACACACACACACCCACATACGTACACACACACGCCTCCGGTATGTCCTGGCGTGTTACGGGCTTGTATGCATTGACGTGTACTTGTCAATGCACCCTGGGAAATGTTCACAACAGCTATAGGTACCAGAAAACTGTTAATCAAATTAATCGTCGTATTTTCGCAAAAGAACACGTCCAAGTTGTTATTTTCCATGACATGACATAGTGGCATATGCAAGAGAAAATAGAAACCCAGGTCGACCATTGTTTAAAACCATTGTTTGGGCCGTTACCTTGGTGACGAGCAGAGGTCGCGTGCAACGGACAGGCCAGGCGCGAGGTGAGTAGAAGAGTAGGTGAGTGGTGTTCAAGACTGCAGAAAAAACCATAGCCTAATTTAACATGAGACGAAAGTCTGTTCTTTGTACCTGTGTCTATTTGTATCATTAGTGACTTAAATATTCGATCAAAACTGAATAAGTGACCAAAACAGAGCGTTCTCTTGGTTAAGCCTCTAAGTGTACAATTGTGTGTTCTCGAAAAGTGTTTAAAAAAAGGAAAGTGTGTTTTGACAACTTGCCCATCTATTACAAACTTCTGATCAGGCGTAGTCCAAACGTCCATAAGGGGGCAGCATTGTATGTGTTTCGGTCCAGTAGTTATCATATTACGTTCGTTGTCTCCTCAGCACCGTGACGCCGCTCCGGTTCCAGAATCCTCCACGAGGGGTCCCCAACGTTAAGTCATCCTCGGCCGTGAGGGGAAAGATGAGCAGTCCAAGCAGCCCTTCGTTCATTCACAAACTCAAAGCCATCCACGCAGTGGTGATGAGGATGCTGTTAATCCAGGTAGGATCATTCCCACACTTCTTTCTCTTATTTAGTCGCCGAGCCTAGAATATACCATGACAGCCCTGAAGAACTGGTATTTAAGGTTAAATCTGAATTCAATCGATAAGCAAACACTCTCTTTTTAATCCAGAAAGGGAAAATCACTCAATTTATTTGCTAACTAAATTAACTAAGTGAAACTAATGCTTGGTGTTATACATGACAAACAAACCTGCGAACGCAAATGCAGTAGACCTTCAGACTACCCCCACCAGCCTCATGTGTGTCATGGAGAATTCGCTAACCGTTCACCACTGTGGTTCCAAGGTTCGAGACCAGACAAAGGCAACATCTCTAAAAATAGTTTATTCTGATAAGTAGGGAACCTGAGGTCAGACTCGAGAGTGCACCAGACACCAAAGAGAAATTTTGGTTCTGGAAGTCTGGGGTTTTTGAGTCCCTACCTAAAGGGGAAGTCTCTCCTGATGGGCTTGTGTGGTCGCACATTGGAAAATTTGTGGCGGTTTGATGCTTGATATATAAAAAGTGGTTTAGATCCACTTGTTGGTTTCACCTCTGCTCAACTTTCGTTTCACAAACACGTCCATTCATTATATAGTAGCATCTTGATATTATGTGATAAACTAGCTATTTCCCAGTCACTTCTAAAGGATCCAGACCACAATACTCCTACTTGTAGTCCACTAAGTCTCTCCACCACCTATCTGTCCCCAAGTGCACTAAATCAACACTAAATCACCACTAAATCACCAATAAATCACCACTAAATCAACACTAAATCACCACTAAATCACCACTAAATCACCACTAAATCAACACTAAATCACCACTAAATCACCACTAAATCAACACTAAATCAACACTAAATCACCACTAAATCAACACTAAATCAACACTAAATCACAGGTCAAGGGGCTTCCCTCCTCTTCAGCGGCTTCCCTTCATCTGTTTTTTATTTGCTTCTATTTCCCTGGGTGAGAACGTCCCGCAGCCCGATAAGGATCTCTCTTGGACGGGGGACGGGGCTGTCGGTTGATGACACCCCGTTTGATAAAACCAGAGATAACCGTCTCGCCAGGGTCCTCCGTCACACAGCAGACGTAGACTTATTTCCTTTTTTTATCTTTTGCTTTTTCTCCACCACTGCTGCGTCTTGTTATATAACCCTCCTACAGCGACGGAGGAACGCAGATCGTCGGTTGACTTCGGCCTCTTCCCCCTCTTGTTCCTGGTTGTCGTCTGACACGTTTTCTCTTTTCCACCATCCCATGTGTCGTCGTCATCCATTATGAATAAAGCTGGCTTGTGTGGCCCTTTTTATGTAAGAGGTTATAAAAACTGGTTTTAAACGCTAGTTGGGTGAGGGGGGACCGAATGCGGAAAATTACTTATTAAGTCATTGAGTTTCCCCCACCCAGCTAGTGTTTGGAACCAAGATGGACCCAAGATAGAGTTCACAGGGGCCCATCGTCTCCCAGGGGGCCCTCTATGGTCTAGATCCTCTGTCTTCCAGTAGCCCACTGTCTCACAGGGGGCTTGTTGTCTCCCAGGGGCCTTCTGTCCCCCTGGGGGCCTCCCAGTGGTCCTCTATGTCCCATGGACTTAATTGCACTCTGGTCCTCTAAATGTGGCTTCCAGGTGCTCTTGCAGCATGGCTCTCAGCTACTTCTTTCAAGTAGACATCTTTGATAAAGTTATTAATTAAAGCAAAAACTAAAAAATTGGATCGTCGCAAAACCAAAAGTGAGTGGCCCGCCTTCATTCATTAATACGTTTATCCTTGTCAAAAACATGTAAACTATCTTCCTTCTCTCCTAGCAAGAGGAGACAAGTCTGACACCGTCTCTTAGCTACTACTCCTGAGCACGCTTCAACTGTTGAGTGTGATTGTCATCGTTTGGCCTCCATGAATAGCGTCGTGCGATACCGAGTGGGCAGCATATGACCGAGCGCTGGCAGGTGTGAGAGTAGCTAGCAGGTGCGTATCACACGAGGAGTTTCCTGTCTGGCTCATGAGGTGCAAAGCAGTAAAAACATGGCTCTGACCTAAAGAGTTGAGTTAAGGCCTTTTTATGGTCCCACGTTCCCGCAACGCAATGTCCACGCAGACGCTTCGACGCAGTCGTGAACATTTATG
The DNA here is from genome assembly GCF_902167405.1 of Gadus morhua. Lineage (NCBI taxonomy): Eukaryota > Metazoa > Chordata > Actinopteri > Gadiformes > Gadidae > Gadus > Gadus morhua. The sequence goes on from NC_044069.1 coordinate 6,069,520, forward strand.
GTTCTGTGTCAGGGTTTTGTTAGCGGACCAATCACAGACCCTGCTGCTGCGTTGCCACAACGGAAGGTGACGATTTTTGGGAGGTGCACGTCCGGCCCTTGTGGTGTGGACGCAAGGAGGGTCCGCAAGGACATATAAGGGGTCTGTGACCCCCTTGTGTTGCGTGAACGTGGAACCATAAAAGAGCCCTTTAGCTTTAATACAAATAGTTTGTATCGGGGATATAAAATAGCATCCTATCCTATTCCTTCCCCAAACAGGCAATCCTCCCTTCTGTAACTTCATGAATTCAGAAGAATAGGCAATCGTTTTGGAAGCCTTTCGCAATGAACTAAAAATGACTAAAGCCTGCAGTCACTGTAGGGTTTTCTGTAGTTTATATTCTTAAAGAGTGGATGCTGAAGAACTCTCTCAAAGTCTCCTCCTGGAACACCAACTCAACTGCAGTTCTCTGTTTTTCTTACATTCCAGCAAACGCACTTTAACCAAGCGCGGCTATAAATAGCATCCCCCCACCGCTAAAGACGGATGGATGTGTTGTCATGGTGACATGTACAGTGGGAAACGTCTCAACCAATATCCTTTTTTTCGGTGAAAATAAGGAATGCGTGGGCGTGTAGCTTGGTATGTATATATATATATATATATAACGCAAACAGAATGAGTCACCATTCCCTCAGTCCCCATCAGGATATAAATAGACACACACACACACACACACACACACACACACACACACACACACACACACACACACACACACACACACACACACACATACGCTTCCCTGCACGCTGACGTTACGTAAAGTGCAGCGTGGGATGTGTGATGTCGGCCATGAATAATTCATCCGTGTGGGATCCAACACCGAGGTGTCTTCATTCATGAAGAAAACACAGAGAGAGGGGGTCTGGTGGACCACTCCCCCGCAGCCTGCACACACACACACACACACACACACACACACACACACACACACACACACACACACACACACACACACACACACACACACACACACACACACACACACACACACACACGCGCACCTGCATGCATGCAAACAGACAAACATAACCACATGCACACAACGTATATCGACACACACACACACACATAGACATACACACTAAGGCATGTACGTACACACAAACACACACACAAGGTCACACACACACAAGGATGCTGGGTGGTTGTCCAAGTACTGCATGCATAGTTAACATGCGTACGGTTATGCTCATATGTCCCCATAACAACGGCAGGGTAAGAACAATGTGTTATTCCGGCATAATGGACGAGGGAAGACTAGCTGTCGCGCAACCCAGTCAGAGGCCGTCGCCAGCCAGCGCTGGAGACTCTGCTGAAATATTCAAACACAAATAACTTCCACACGCACGACTCTCCATCCCTCGAGAGGTTAAAGTACCGGAGTGGGTTCCAGTTTGTCTTTCGCCCGCTTTAGATCGGCAGCTATATGTTGATTGGTGAATAATGTATCAAATCCACTTTGACTTGGATGTAAGGGCACATGAATAGCCGAACCGAATCTGGAATTTTCTCTTATTATTACGACAAACGAAGGATCTGGTCAGTCGACCGAAGAGGACGCAAAGATGTTTAGCACTGTGCTTCGGCAGGAGAATCAAAGTCCTGCAGTTTTCTTTCTAAGGTATTCATCCTTTCACTGAGGGCTGTATTGCCTTTTACCCTTAACCTGCTCTACGTAACTTATCCTCTGTCTGCGGTCATCAGTGTGGCTGAAGTTCATTTGAATGATGAGCACCGAGTGAATAGACCCAGTCAACATTCTCCCCATCATTTCAGGGCTTTCGCGTCGCTCCAAATGAACGTGCTCTGTGTGGAACAATCGCGGGAAGTCTCGGTTGCAGAGGGCGTTTTTTTTTATTATTATTAACAATAGCTCGGGCTGATTCATGTGTTTGAGTGGGACATTTATTTATCTATTTATCCATACAGTTCGACGACCAACTCGCGAAAAACCGTTTTATTCATGTGAATCCCCTTGCGTATTGACTCACTGCAAGGACAGATGTTTCATAAGAGTTATGGCCTGTCCTATTGTGTGTCAATGCCAAACCCCCACGAATGAACGGTGACTCAAAACCTTTAGAAAGTACGGCGCTGAGGGTGGGAGTCACTCACAGCCTACCTGATTTAATCCTCCACGAGGTCTTTGATGTTTGCTTGACCATTAGAAAGAGAGGCCTGTTTGCACCCAGGTGAGGAGAACAGCGTACCCCCCCCCCCCCCCCCCCCCTGGCGGCCCCTGTGGGACTATAGCACCCCCACGAGGGAACTCCAAAGGGGTAGGAACCCAGGGAGAAGGGTCTTCAACCCGGCCACGTGTTACGTGCTCATGCGTGGAGACGAGGGCTTTCGTCCCGTCGGCGAAGACCGCTAAGAATCAGCTGATTGTGTGTGCGCTACAGGGCTGGGCCATGAAAACATATCTACATCCGTCCTGTCGCTATTTTTACACATTTGTTATGGAATCCGAAAGATTCACTCCAACAAAGGTTTGCTTATTTTCATGTTCTTGTTTTTCCGATAACCAAGGGGTCTTAATCGAGGGGTGGTTATGCAGCATGTTGTTCTCAAAAGGGCATTCGAGAAAACAATGACTGTTAGTTTTCCCCCGCCCGGGCAAATGTTCTTTTAAACCAGTCTCTCGTTGCTCATTCAGGGCTCTTTGATTAAAATTAGACTGGGGGGGTGGTTTGGGGGGGGGGGGGGACGACGACACACTAAGGTCACAACAACGTGACCTTAGTGTCAAGGGGGGCATTCACTGATCTACTCCCTTTCCAATGTATTCAAACCGCATATATATACCAGTTCCTGTAACACTCTATGAAGATACTCTGTGTTCATATTGTATACTCACATTTTCCCTCATTAGCACAACCTCAGCAGGGGACTTTCCCGCAAGAAGCCCTCGGAACATTCAGCTTCCAGGATTCCGGAAAATTCAGCATTCAGAATTCCGTGCCCTCTCCCAGCTCTGGGGTGAGGTCTCTTGATCTGTCATTTTCTCTCTCTCCCTCTCTCTCACTCTCTCCCTCTCTCTCTCTCTCTCTCCCCCTCACTCCCTCTCTCTCTCTCTCTCTCTCTCTCTCTCTCTCTCTCTCTCTCTCTCTCTCTCTCTCTCTCTCTCTCTCTCTCTCTCTCTCTCTCTCTCTCTCTCTCCCTCTCTCTCTCTCTCTCTCTCTCTCTCTCTCTCTCTCTCTCCCCCTCACTCCCTCTCCCTCTCTCTCCCTGCGGAGGAACAGGAACACCTTCTCATGGCAGAGGTAAGGCACTGGCAGAGGCTAACCACTGGGAACCACTTCAACCAGCACGGACTGAATCACAGAAAAAGCAGGCCACTTCCCCGGAACTCTGGCCGCATATTAAAGGTCTATTAAAGTGTATTTTAGCTGAGTTAGACCTGCCGATGTCAGGGTCAAGTGAGGACAGAGAATAAGGTTGTGTTATTTTCCCTCATGGTCATTTCTATCATGTGGTTGAGCGTTTCAAGCAGAATCACATATGTGCTATTTCGAGTTACACTGAACCAGCAAAATTAAAACTTCAAATCATATTTTTTGTTAAAATTGGTAAATTATCATTTATTTTAATAAGTGTAAAATTGCTTATGAAACATTTCAACCTAGTTTCAACAAGCGATGTTGGAAAGTATTCAAGGAAAGGTTAACAGGTGCCTATTAGTGGAAATAAGCGCAGACACAAGAGACACACACACGCACATTACGTTAATTTTACCAAACGAGATCGGTTCGTATGTTTCCATGGGGGAAATCACAGCAGGCCTGTCACTGCAGTCATTCGCCTGGAAGCTCCGCCGGCAGTTTGGATCTGGTGTGGTTAATGTCAGAATGCTCCGTCTATGAGTTCCTACCCTCAGGCCTCCATCGTCATTCTTTCATTTATCGTTTGGCAAAGTTCATGATTTTACATAAATATATCATAGTTATAGTTCAGATGTTGTTATATTATAGTAATCTTCTCTGATCGGGGCAATATTAAAACTTGATCCATGAATAAAAGTTCTAAGGACTCCCCTGTAATGATATCTCTTCCCAGCCTAGTCACAGTGACACATGTGTGAGTGTGGTGGTGAATGGTACCTGTTTAGGCTTCGGCTTTGAGCCTATAATTACATCCTCAAAACAAGACAGGCTAATTGTGATGCTTTTGCGTCACACGCTGTAAAGTCATGGCTATGGGGAAGACCCCGATGGAATCCATAGATAAATGTAAATACTGGGGTCACATGTTGGAACAATGTTGGTGTGGTGGGAACGAGATACTGACACCACTGACTCACTGAACGTCGACGTAGACGTAGAACATCCCTTATGAAGATATCTACACAGAATGAAAATGCAATTTAAAAAAGGACAAGTAGTTGTGCAGAAGGGACCTCCATTTTTCCATTTAAGGTCACTGGGTTTAAAAGTTTAGCCCTCTGCCTCTCTCTCTCTCTCTCTCTCTCTCTCTCTCTCTCTCTCTCTCTCTCTCTCTCTCTCTCTCTCTCTCTCTCTCTCTCTCTCTCTCTCTTAGGCGGGGGATGGAGGAAAAAGTGTGCACTGAAAATGGCTTTCAATTGATTATTTCATTGATTGGCAGACATAGAGTGCAAAGAGGCTCGGAAAATATAAACTGTATTTATAGTCCAGCGAGTGGTTCGATGGACACGCGGCCACGTGGTGTGTGTGTGTGTGTGTGTGTGTGTGTGTGTGTGTGTGTGTGTGTGTGTGTGTGTGTGTGTGTGTGTGTGTGTGTGTGTGTGTGTGCGTGCGTGCGTGCGTGCGTGTGTGCGTGTGTGTGTGTGTGTGTGTGTGTGTGTGGGCGTGTGTGGGCGTGTGTGGATTGAACACTGAGTCGAGGAACTCATTAACGGCACTCAGACCACATCTTATTACTGACAGACAGCATCGTTATGACAACTGCGCCCTTTCACTGAACCCAAAGGACCACACCCCCTCACGACCCAGCCTGTCTTATAAATAGTTTTTAGGTTTATATAAATAATGCAGACATCGGCAGAGCGTCTCCCCGAAGCGGTTGCATTAGGCTTAGCCCGGAACGGGCCGAGTTGTGTGAGTTGAATGTGACATAACACAACGCGAGGCGAGAGGTTGAGTTTTCTAGGCTCCGGAGAATCCGTCTCATTAGCGGTGTTCTCCAGTGTCGTCCAATCAGCCGCGCCGAGTCATGAGGTCTCGGATTGTCCCCATCTCATCTGATAACGCCCCCCCCCCCCCCTCGCTCCCCCCGCACCCCCACACTCTTCCGGTTCTGTCGCCAGTCAGATTGTTGCCGCGGTAACAGCAGCTCAGAGTTATGCAACAGAGCGCAGGGTAAACAAAGTGTGCGCCAGTGGGCCACACCCCCCCTCACCCCCAGCCTGCAGAGAGAGATGTGCAATGGAGGGAAATGTATGTATGTACAAAAACAACCCGAAAACAAGCTAGCCTCCAATAAAGGTAGAATAAACAATGATAATAATAATAATGTGTGCATTCAGAGCCGACCAGTGCTGATAGCAATGCTGCTTTTTCTTCTAAAACATAACAACAAACGCATGTGTTGATGATTAACAACCATTAGTTAATAAGCTTTCAGCCCGGGACACTTTTTGCCTCGTGCTTTAGTCTGCATAATGGCCGCTCCGCGGTTTGTGTAATCATTGTTGCTATTTTGGTCATTCCCCCTCAAAGCGAGGGTTTAAAGACATGTTGGTGGTTATACAAGCGCATTGCTGGAGTGGCTCCTGCAGGAAGAGACGTGTGTGTGTGTGTGTGTCTGTGTGGGGGTGCGTGTCTCTGTGTGTGCGGGGGTGTGTGGGTGTCTATCCGTTTGTATGTCTATTTGTGTGCGTGTGTATGTGCGTGTCTATCCGTGTGTGTGTCTATCTGTGTGTCTGTGTGTGTGTGTGTGGTGTGTATGTGTGTTTGGGCATATGTGTGTGTGTGTGTGTGTTTGCGCGTGTGTGTGTGTGTGTTCATGCATATGTTTGTCTGGTGTGGTCCTTATCTCTGGAGGGCAGCCTTGGGATATGCCATTGATATGTGCATTGGACAAGTGAATTCACAAATTGGAGAAATGGATTATTCCAATCAGATTTTCTCATTTATATTGATTTGAGATGATGATACATTCAATTGAACTTGAAAACCTGTTGTCCTGTCAGCGTCAACATGTGCAGTGAGTTTTTGTTGTCTCCATGCATTCCCTCCACTCTATAAACCATTGACAGGGACTCAATAGGTTTAGGTTGAACATGATTGGTTGATAGTATTTTTAACGACCTTAGTAACAACAGCCACCACTACCCGCTTGCTACAAGGCCTCGACTGAACCCATATCTTTATTTGACTCCAGGTTGTTTGTAACTCCCCTCGTATAAAGGGGGTTTACACAACACAGGTTTTAAGAGACAGAAGGGTATCGGACTATAAATACTTCAACGCCGAACCACGGCCACAAGTCTTTGCCACGCGGACACAAATCGGCCAGACAGCAGTTCCCCAGTGAATGCTGCCTTTCTCTGGAAGTTTGCATCCAATAAACCTTTCCCTTTTTTCACCCACACACACACACACACACGCATGCGCGCACACACACACACACACACACACACACACACACACACACACACACACACACACACACACACACACACACAGCCAGAAAGCAAAACCAAATCCACATGTTCCTAAACTCTCAGTGACAGCATATCACTGTCACCCCCGGTGTTTTATTGTCGTCGAAAAAAGAACAGAAGAATTCTTATTTTAAAGTTGTGTTATGTATGGTATAGCTGGGGCAGGTGAGTCATAAGGGGGGGGGGGGGGGGGGGGCACCATGAAGGTGGGTGGGTAGCCGTCTCATGAACGCATTTTAAAGTTGATCCGTTTCCAGCAGCAGGGGGTAGCTTCTGTCTGCATCTCATTGTACCCCTTTTCCCATCGAGGAGAAAGAGTTTATATGTTATAAGCCACTGCCTCCGATTTAAAGGCTGCTTCTTTCACCAAGGGTGTATACAGTGTATATCCTGTTTAAAATGGCTGTGGATTTTAGTGTTACAGGAGAGGTTTTGATTGATTTATTTTTCGGTCTTAGTCATATTTGTTTGCTTCTCGAATGATTCATTGCAACCTCCTCTGATCTCGTAGCCATCTTTCTTTGGAAAGCACCAGTTTTATCAGCAGGCCTACTTCGCTTCTGCTGAAGCAACGCGTTGTGTTTTTAAGACATTGAAAACATACCGTTAAAAATAATGGTGTTCCAACAAAGATGACCATCTCTAGCCTACTATCCAGTAGCCTATAACATGCGGGCCACCTATTGACTATCCTAGACCAATTTTGCACCAAACTATTGACCTAAAATAATCCTCTTAACCTTACGGATACCCTGAAGCCTGTTTATAAAAGAAAAAACAGTATTAGTTATTCTCTTACATAAACGAGGGCGAATAAAATAAAGAACGGTTTATTATTATGCATACTGCAGGCTAC
>NC_044069.1:6082066-6094566 GCF_902167405.1 Gadus morhua
CTGGCTTGTGTTGACAGTTTTACAAGTGCTTCTCAGTCAGGCACCGATAAGGGAAGTGTTCATGGATGTTATGGTTGCCTTTTAACTTCTCTGGCTCCACATTTCTGTTGGTTTGGCACACCTAGATTTTCGAAAAGTATTCCAAGTGTTTTCAAAAGTCTTGCGTTAAAACGAGCTCGACGGTTTTGTTTCATCGTGGTCCAGTGAACAACTTCGGTCCAACTGTCTTTTCTTTTGGCTAACACAAATACGTTTTCTGGGGAGGAGCCGTTGTAAACGTGTTCCCAGAAACGACCAACACGTCAACAGATGGCATTTGTCATCTCTCCACCCCGGACAGATGTCTGGGGTTACTACGGGGAAAAGCAGAACGCAGCGTTTGAGTTCCAGTCAGGGCCTACCACATCAACAGACCATAGGAGATCTGTCCCGGTAGCTGGTGGCTGTTTTTTAAATATTTTCTTAAAAATTAAACAAACACATCCTGCTGTTTTGAATTCACTGAAATTACTCAGCCATAAATATTTCAGTTTCATGGCGGCGGATGAGGGAAAAAATATACAAAAGGCAGCCAAATAAGGCATGTTTTAAGGCTATTTTTTCTTCCCGTTGTTTACAGTATTTTAGAGAATGTATAAATATTAACGGGATTTATTTAGTTTTTAGCGGCCTAGAGCTGAAAGAGCAAGGCTGTAAGACTGAATATCTTGTTTAAAAATAAATGTTTTATTGCAATTATTCTCAGTTGGTCACAGATGCACAGATTATGCTTTGGATTTTTCCAGTTATTTTAGCGATGAATGCTCAATAATTGTTTGCCTAAATCGATTTCATTCAATTTATGTGTAGCACTTTCACTAACTGGTCCACCGTGCCTTGCTCATGAGCACTGAGGTCGGCTCTGGCAGTGTTTCTAACAATCACAAACTTGAAATCTGCTGTGACAAACAGTACTTTTGGTAGCGCGAGTATACGTGACCCAGCTTAGCAACCCTAGAAACTGAATAAGATACTCACCGGTATCGCTTTGGTAATGTGACGATTGCACCTTACGTGTAACTCTGCAGATAAGTTAGACACAGGTGTCTGTGTGTGTGAGCGAGTGCTTACTGGTGTTGAACTCATGGGGCTGCTAGGTTTCGTTTTGGGTTGTTTTGAAGGCTACCCAAAGTCTGCATTTCCTGTGTGTGTGTGTGTGTGTGTGCGTGTGCGTGTGCGTGTGGAACCACGTCAAAGCGACATCCGCTTACTTCCTCTCCCTGCAACACCGTGACCTGACACACTTTTCTTTATCAAATGACATACAACGTCTATGTCCTCTTGTGCTGCAGTTTTTGTGTGTGTGTGTGTTTGTGTGTGTGAGAGAGAACCCTACGCGGGTGTGTGTGTGTGTGTGTGTGTGTTTTGGCAATCCGCTGACGCAGTTTGTGGGCAATAAAGAAGAAAATCAGGAACTCCCTTCCTCTCCTCCCCCATCCCTCCTGCTCTTGTGTTTACTTTCCTCAAACAGCTGGTCTCTAAGCAGCTCTGATGATGCTCTCTTTCCCCTCACCTCTGGTCCTCACCACAAACGCACATACACACTCACTCACACAGACACAATCATTCACTCACTCAATCAAGCAAGCATGTATGTTGCACCCACGCATGTTGCACACAAATACACATGCCTAATGTATACACACACACACACGCACACGCACACACACATATCACACACACGCATATCACACACACACACACACACACACACACACACACACACACACACACACACACACACGCGCATATCACACACACACACACACGCATATCACACACACACACACGCATATCACACATACCCATGCATCAAACACACAAGACACACACACACACACACACATGAATATCACACACATGCATATCACACACGCGTGCATGCATATCACACACGCACACACGGACACACACACACGCATATCACACACACATATCACACATATCACACACACATGCATATCAAACACGTGTATATCACACATATGCAACACACACACACACACACACACACACACACACACACACACACACACACACACACACACACACACACACACACACACACACACACACACACACACACATGAATATCACACATATGCATATCACACACGCGTGCATGCATATCACACACAAACACACACACACACACACACACGCATGCATAACACACACAGACACACACACACACACACACACACACACACACACACACACACACACACACACACACACACACACACACACACACACACACACATTCCTCCCCCCGTTGCGGTGGACGGCCCCATAACCCCCCAGTCCTAGCTCACTGAAGGGGAAAAGCTGAAGTCATAGGACTGTCCCAGTGCAGGACGGAGCTCTGCCGACGGCTCCCCTCTGTCATGGAAACCCCAGGGCGGGGGGGGGGGGCGGGGGGGGGCCCGGAGCCTCCTCAGAACCACAGCCTCCCTCTGCAGAGAGCCTTCTTAAGCAGCTTAAATGTTCTGGCACTCGGTAGCGACAAGGCCCGCAAGTCATTAGGGTGACAGATGCACCGTTACGTGTGTGTGTGTGTGTGTGTGTGTGTGTGTGTGTGTGTGTGTGTGTGTGTGTGTGTGTGTGTGTGTGTGTGTGTGTGTGTGTGTGTGTGTGTGTGTGTGTGTGTGTGTGTGTGTGTGTGTGCGCGTATCATGTTCGTCCGTGTTGGCTTGAGCAACTGCTTGTGTGTGTGTGTGTGTGTACTTGCGTTACGATGTTTTCCCGGTGCTGTGTGTGTGTGTGTCTGTGTTGACCTGCTGCGTCTGATATATTCGCAGTCTTTTAGTTTTAAATCCGTAGCAGTGTCGATCGACAGTTCAGTACCGGCTAAGAAACCAAACACTAAGGTTCTGCTGCAGAACCGCAGAAGGCAATGGCTTCGACATTATTCACCAGGTTTTATAGTCCCATGATTGAGAATAACTGATCAAACACAAAACAAATCGATAGATTCATCTCTAACGACGCTAACATCCAAACAAGCCAACATGCCGCAGTGTTCTCCAGACCTTTCCCTGCAGTGCCCTTTAACCAATGTAGGCCGGGCATTCCCTCCTTCACAGACGACTGACATTCCTGTCTGACATTCCTGTCGTCCAAATTACAACAAACAGGCAATTAAAACGCCTTGCCCGGCTGACCCGCCCTTCTACACCATGTGGTTTTGCCCCGACAACAACAACAAGAACAACAACAACAACAGCACTAGTGTAGCCACAGGTGTGCTACCTGCGCGGAGAACGTCCCCGGGTGACGACGGATGTGTGGTGAGAGGGTGAGGTTTCACGTGTTTCGATATGACGAGTGATTTAATCACGTTTGGAGTTAACTGTTTTATTTGGTTATCAATTATTGCTCCTGTTTGGATTGTTTTTGTTATTAAGAATAACGGTATATTCTATAATTGATTTACCTTCCCATATTAGACTATTAGTTCAGATTTATTTCTTCAATGTCTTACAGCCAGAGAGCGAACAGAAGCCAGACAGGAGATGATGATGATGATGATGATGATGATGATGATGATGATGATGATGATGATAATAATAGCGGGGGGGGGGGGGGGGGGGGGGGGGGGAGAGCGCAGGTGTCCAACAGACGTCAAATAAAACTCCACTAAGCGTCTTTAACTGTAACTCCCTGATGTGAAGCCACAGCTGTCTCTGCTGGAAGACACAGAGCCTGGGGCCAGAGTCTGCCTGACTCCCAGAACCATGAGCCGATCTCTGCTAGCGATCGGCGGTGTGACTGAACTGTCCGGCCCACCGGATCGCTGCCACGCCGCCGCGCGATGCTAACGGGCCGCGGCCCGATGCTAACGGGCCGCGGCCGTGACCGACACGCTAGTTACGCACGTCAACCAGTCGGAACTCGACCTTATTACGTCTTCTGTCTTTTCTTCTGTAACCCGATCGTCGAAGTCAAAACCGCAGTTTAATACTTTACGACGATAAACCGTGTATCATTTTTATCAGGGAATATATAAAAATACCGAAAGTTTATGATCGATTTTTAAAGACGACTCCCTTGACAGTTGTGTCAGCCCGGGATAGAGTGCTCGACGTACAAAGCTTTGTTGAATGTTGGCTGTCCTCTTCTGCACTCCCATACCCCCCCCTCTCCCCACCCTACTCTGCTCCTCACAAGTCAGTCTCCTGTCAGGCCTGGGCTAGAGTCCACTTCCAGGGTCCTGATCACTAAACTCCCCCCGTCGCATCTCAGGAGCCTCCATCAACCACGGCAGAATCGTGCCGGTCAAAAGATGACCAAATACTTCATTGTTAATTGTAACGCCTGCAAAAAACCGTGCGACCCGAAAACCCCCAACTCCCACCCCTGCCCCACTTTGCAGTTGCACTGTTTTTGCATGTGTTACACTGGGGTTTGCATTCGTTCCCAATTGTGTAATGAATTCACAACACTGCACGGTTTACAGTTGGGGTTTTTCTTGCGCTTCCAGGGCTGGCACTTCAGCGTGCTGCCGTGGAAGGGTTAACGTTTATGGGAGGGCCGGAGAGGATTTTTACACGTTGTGTCATGCTTAGGCAGCCAAACCGGTGTTTCCGTGCGCTACCATCGTGTGTGTGTGTGTGTGTGTGTGTGTGTGTGTGTGTGTGTGTGTGTGTGTGTGTGTGTGTGTGTGTGTGTGTGTGTGTGTGTGTGAGTGGATGTGAGGAGGAGGGAGGAGGAGGAGGTGAGAGTCACACAAAGGGGAACTCTCTCTCCCAGAGGCGGGGAACAACGCCAGGGTTTTAGCAACGGTAACTACAACAGAAGGGCTGGAACCAGCGCGGGGACGTCTGTTTAGCTTAGCGCTAAGTTAACCTCGGAGACGCTCTCGCTTCTGGGATGGGAGCGGGAAAGGGAGGGAAAACGTGCGACAGGGAGGGGAGCGCGCCAGCTTTTGTGTGTGAATGAAATCGAATACGGACACTTTACCAGCCTGAAGCCGGGTTAATGTTGATTCCTTGCTACGTCGGTTGGTTGAAGCGCTTGCGCGCCGCCGCGGGCTAGCTTCTTTAGCAGCAGGTCGAACAGAACGATGCTCCACCAACTGTCATTTTCGCGTTAAAAATGTTTGCATTTAACATACGGCTCTCAAGCTTCTGATGCTCATAGTGTGTATGAAGATGTCTTTTTATTTTATTGACCAGTTTACTTTTTTTTGGGACCGTATGGTAGAGCCTAATCCCCTTATCCCGGGGTTAATAAAGAACATTTAAACACGCGAGAACATCAGCGACATCTTTAGCTCAGAAACAAACGTCTCACAGCATTCTCCTCTGTCCCTCCTGATGTTCTGGGTTATCAGGTGTTTCTTATGAGGGCCCCGGGGGCCCATAACAGGCCCCTTGGACGGTTCGTGGCTGATTGATTGCTGACTAATAACCGAACACACCGGCAGGAAGCGATGCAGCCGTCACACCTGGCCCTGCGCAGGAAACCCGTTTATCCCCCGGCTCGTTTAAAGAGACATCACACAGCACCCACTGTCTTGAGTCACTGCGCTGCTGGTCCAGGTGTTTGTGAAGTGTTTCTTCACCTCGGGACACCTTGGTACGACTAGGATGTTCAGACGTACTTGTTCAAGCAAGGTTTCAATTTCGCATGCCCCTGTTTGTGAAGCACGTTAAGGTTTTCGCGTGTTTGACCTTTTTTGGTCTTCGTCTGGTGAGCTGCTATTGGCCGTCGTTCCTCCGCCACTGCGCTCCGACTTTCAGTTTGAGTGGCAGGCGAGCGCTCTGATGTTATCAGAGCGGATACCGCCCGCTCACTCCAGGAACCGTCTTGTGTGTGTCTGTGTGTGTGTGTGTGTGTGTCAGTGGACTTGGGTTAATTTGCGTGTCTTTGTGCCTGTGTGTGTGTGTATGTGTCTGACTGTCTGTATTCATGTGTTCACATTCATGCCTGCTCGTGTGTGTGTGTGTGTGTGTGTGTATGTTTTTGTTCATTGTCTTCATATGAATGTCCGCTCACATGCGTGTGTGTGTGTGTGTGTGTGTGTGTGTGTGTGTGTGAGACGTGTGTGTGTGTGAGACGTGTGTGTGTGTTCATATGTTCATATTCATGTCGACTCACGTGTGTGTGTGTGTGTGTGCGCGTGCGCTCACATTCATGTCTGCTCGTGTGTGTGTGTGTGTGCGTGTGCGCTCACGTTCATGTCTGCTCACGTGTGTGTGTGTGTGTGTGTGTGTGTGCGTGTGCGTGTGTGTGCGCGTGTGCGCTCACATTCATGTCTGCTCACGTGTGTGTGTGTGTGTGTGTGTGTGTGTGTGTGTGTGTGGTCCTGCGTTGTGATGACAGTGTGGGGGTCTCCTCCTGATGGATGGCCCTACACACGTCTCTTCCAGGGCCGCCGTTCATTAGATGCTTTCAGTTGGCATTAACCTGTCACCGTGGCGATGGGATGACAAGATGCAGACTCGCACAGACTCTCTCTCTCCCTGCCTTCCATTTACGCTCTGCCCTCTGACGACTGCAGGTGTGTGTGTGTGTGTGTGTGTGTGTGTGTGTGTGTGTGTGTGTGTGTGTGTGTGTGTGTGTGTGTGTGTGTGTGTGTGTGCGCGTGATGGTTTTTGTGTGCTTGTGCGTACTTGTATATGTGATCTTGTGTGTTTGGGTGTTGTGCGTGTGTGCACATGTTTAGTGTAAATAAATACGTGTGTGTGTTGGCTTGCGCACCTGTGTGTGTGTGTGTGTGTGTGTGTGTGTGTGTGTGTGTGTGTGTTTGTGTGTGTGTGTGTCTGGCTGTGAGTGTGTTTGCACTAGGCTTAAGTCAGGGTCCTGCCACAGGGCCTGCTGTACAGTCAGTGTAACAGTTTGGATTATCCTTTATAGTTCAAGTGAAGTGGAAGCTTATAAACTCAGAGACACACACACACACACACACACACACAACTCGCAGCAACACACATCGATATACTTACACAAACGTCACTTAATATGATGCACAACCACAACAAGTTGATATTCATATAATAAAACAAAACACAGGATATAACACACACACACACACACACACACACACACACACACACACACACACACACACACACACACACACACACACACACACACACACACACACACACACACACACACACTTTTCCATTGGAGCAGGTGAGCTCCTCTGTTTCCGCGGAGACACCTCCTGGAAACTTGGGCCGAGTGGAATTTATGTTGGCACGCCAGAAAGGTGAGCGTTGTCGTAGGAGCAGGGGGGGAGGGGGGGAGGGAGGGAGGGAGGGAGGGAGGGGGAGAGTGAGGAAGTGTGTGGGAGAGGGGCAGAGGTAGAGAGAGGGTAGAGAGGGAAGGACGGGGAGGGGGGGTGTATGAGTAGGAGAGAGGGAGAGGGAGATGGAGGAGGAGGAGGTGAAGATGGGGGAGAAGGAGATGAGGGAGAAGGATGCAGGGAAGGTAGGAGGGAGTGAGGGAGGGGAGAAGGAGGAGGAGGAGGAGGGAGGAGTGAGGGAGGTGGGGGGACATGTTTCAGATTTAGCCTCAACTGGCGTCAGCAGGGTGCTTCGTAACGATGGCTGCCGTCACCCGGGGGAGGGGGGGGGGGGGGGGGGGGTCGGGTCGTGATGGGTGGGAGGAGGGGGGGGGGGGGGGGGAGCCGATAGCAGTTGAAGTTCTCCTGAAGGTAGCCCCGCACGTCAGCGTCTGAGGGGGCGGACCCTTCCTCCTCCTCCCCCCCCTCTCTCCTCCTCCCACCCCCCCCCCCTCCCTCCCCTCCCCCCCCTCCCCCCCCCCCCCCTCCTCCTCCCACCCCTCCCCACTCCCTAAACAACCACGTCATCATCATCATCATCCTCCTCATCCTCACACTGACCGACACAAAAGCTGTCTCTGTTTGGCTCCGGCTCCCTCCTGGAGGGGGGGAGGGGGGGGAGGGTGTTGGGGGAGGCGGGGGGGGTAGGGTGTGGAAGCCATCATCTTCTTCTATGGTTTCGGAGGGACAGGAAAATGTGACGAGTAGGAAGCTATGTCTGGCACCGCGGGTGCAGAGGTAATAAAACAATATATAATGATGTGTATATAAATATATATAAGTACAGTTAGGCTGGTGCGTTTGGAAAAAGCACAGGGTTGAATCAATATGACGCAACCGAGGTGGAAGTCCTGAAATGGGCATTGGTGCAGGGGTGTATTTGTGTGGCTGTTTATGTGCGTATGCTTATGTGAGTGTATATGAATCCGTTTGTAGATACATGTATTTGAGCGTGTGTGTGTGTATATGTGTGTGCGCGTGCATGTGTGTGTTAATGCGTGTGGTGTGTGCGTGTTTTTAAACAAGTGTTTCTGTGTGTATATGGGTGCACTTACGTGTGTGTTTGTGTTTTTGAAGTAAGTGTTTCTGTTTGTATCAAAGTGTGTGCGTGCACAGTTGTGTGAAAAACGTGTGTGTTTGCGGTTTTCAGTAAGCGTCTCTGTGTGTGTCAATGTGTGCGTTCACATTTTGTGCACAAACGTGTGCTTGTGTTTTTCAGTAAGTGTGTGTGTGTGTGTGTGTGTGTGTGTCTGTGTGTGTGTGTGTGTGTGTGTGTGTGTGTGTGTGTGTGTGTGTGTGTGTGTGTGTGTGTGTGTGTGTGTGTGTGTGTGTGTGTGTGTGTGTGTGTGTGCTCTGGTACGCCGAGTACGCTGGCACTGCCTAATGGTGTGCAGTACCCGGGCCGGGGTGGTGGTTACCAGGGAAACAGGCGGGCCCAGGTGATGAGGGCCTCATGTCCTGCCGCCAGGAAGCAACCGGCCAATCAGGACGCAGCAGGCATGGCGAGGGTGAGGGTGGGGGTGGTGGGGGGGGGGGAGAGAGAATGTAGATATGACTTTGGGGGGGGAGGGGGGGATTGTGGCCGTGAGGGGGTGGGATGATGGAGCGATGGGGGGGGGGGGGGGCTTCAGGGGTTGATAACTGGGGCCCCTAGGAGCCAAACTCATGCTTGTGGTCGACAGAGCCAAAGTGTGTGTGTGTGTGTGTGTGTGTGTGTGTGTGTGTGTGTGTGTGTGTGTGTGTGTGTGTGTGTGTGTGTGTGTGTGTGTGTGTGTGTGTGTGTGTGTGTGCAAAGTGAGAGTGTGTTGTTATGGTGAACTTGGAGTCGGCCTAGATTTGGTTGTTGGACTGTTCAGCAGACACCTTTAATACGAAGGGACGGAAGGTGAGCTCTCTCTCTCTCTCTCTCTCTCTCTCTCTCTCTCTCTCTCTCTCTCTCTCTCTCTCTCTCTCTCTCTCTCTCTCTGGTCTCTCTCTCTCTCTCTCTCTCACTCTCTCTCTCACTCTCTCTCTCACTCTCTCTCTCTCTGTCGCTCTGTCTCTCTCTCTCTCGCTCTCTCTCTCTGTCTGTCTCTCTCTCTGTCTTTGTCTCTCTGTCGCTCTCTCTCCCTCTCTCTCTCTCTCTCTGTCTCTCTCTCTCTGTGTCTCTGTCTCTCTGTCTCTCTGTCTCTCTCTTTTCGTTGTTTGTGATTTATATTAATATTTACCAGTTTCTTATTGTGAACTTGGAGTCAGTCTGGATATGTTGGTGGTTGGTTTGTATAGCAGACGCTGTTATGTGAGTGGACGGACGGCGGGGTCAGGGACGGGTCGTGGTGGCGCAGGGAGGAGTCGGGGTTATCAGGCTCAGGCTCCATCGTGCCTGTAGGAGCCATGGGTTTGAGACAGCGGGGATCCAACCCGACAGTGTCTGAATGCTCAGGACCGGAACACCGGGTCATTCTGAACAAGGTCATTCTCAGAACATGGCGGCAACAACTACGCAGATAAAACATTTATATCTGTATTTATACACAAGAGTCATCATCCATAAGGGCAAGAAAATGATCAAAGAAAAATAACAGAAATATACATGGCAGAAATAGAACACTACCTCAAAGTTGTATTGGAATGAGAGTAGGAACTATCTAAGATGTAACGTGTAGGAGTGCGGATGTACACCGAGCGCCCGTAGGAGTTGATCCGTGCGTACCTACTGTACGTCGGGGTGATTCATTCCGTCACCGGGTTCCAGAGGCTGGTTGAGACGCCTGACAGCCCCGAGGGAAAAAACGGTTAGGTCAGTCGGCTGGTCACCGCCCGGTCGCCCCCGGCAACGCCCAACAGACGGCGTCAGCGACATGAGCGGCGACGCAAGTGTGCCTTGCTCACCTGCAGACAGGTAGAGGCGCGCAAACACCCAAAACGCAGAACGCTTGAGCTCAGTACAACAACGAGGTGGGAAACGAGAGCTGAGCTGACCGCCTGGGTTAAGTTGTCAGTGTTTTCCCGAGCTGCTCGTGAAAGACGCCCGACTCGTACCTGCTGAAGGGCCATTCACCTGCGCCCCGGGGCCTGTTAAATAATCAGTATTTTTGACGGGTGTTCACACCGTGGGTTTTAATCTGTTGAGGACCAAAGGTTTGTGGAGATGAGGCCTTGTTCAGAACGATTGTGTCGTTGGTAGTTAATCCGACACGAACCGTTGACTATTCATGTTAGTGGAGGATGATAGGATGCGGTGAGGCTATTTGCGTGTTTGGTTTAAATGTTTGTTAGTATTCACTATTTGAGTATCTTGTGTGTATTATGTCTTGTTGTTCGATCGTGACGAGTCGGATTCCGAGTCTGTAGTGAGAGTATGACACAGATACAAAAATAATGCAGTGAAGTGAAGGAAAAATCAACAGTTTTAAATAATTCAACGAAGCTGTTGCTGTAGCGTAGCCGGCATAAAGCAGCCTTTGAATCCCTAAGCCCGGACCAAGTAGGAGCTTATTGTGACGAATGGGGGTAGGATGGGGGGGGGGGACTTCAGAGGTGGATGACTGGGGCCCCTAGGACGGAGCCAAACTCATGCTTGTGGTCGACAAAGTAGAAGTGTATATTTTGTTGTTAAATTGTGACGAGTCGAAGGAGCTCCTGAGGACCAGGTCTGGTCTGCTGGGGACCAGCTGTGGTTCTGACGGATGCGAGGGGGCTCTGAGCCTGGAGGAAGTGTTGTCTCGCTGTCTCGCTGGCTCCCCGGCCGCGGCAGAGTGATCGCCGAGGGAAAGCCAAACTTCCTCCGCTTTGGACCAAACAAAAGCCAAATAAATATCCCCCGTCTTGGCGTGGACTCCCGTTCACGGCTCACGTCGGCAGACACAGGAACCAGCTGCCTCGGAAGACGTGTGTGTTGACGTGCGCTCGCTGCTCTGGTGGGTTTCATCTCGTTTTTTTTTTTTGTGCCGACGGTCGCCGAGCTCGTTAGCGGCTAGCCGGACGCTAGCTGTCCTGACCTTACGGCTCCGAGCATCACGAGGCACCCCTCCGTGTCTTACTGCTGCACACATGGTGGACGACTCAATCCTGTGTGTGTGTGTGTGTGTGTGTGTGTGTGTGTGTGTGTGTGTGTGTGTGTGTGTGTGTGTGTGTGTGTGTGTGTGTGTGTGTGTGTGTGTGTGTGTGTGTGTGTGTGTGTGTGTGTTTGCAATGTGTGTGTAGGGCGGTGTAGGTGTGTGTGTCTGTGGGGGGGGGGGTTGTTTTCAAGAGCAAATTTAATTCACTCCGGTTGACCACACACACACACACACACACATACACACACACACACACACACACACACACACACACACACACACACACACACACACACACACACACACACACCACGCCCTTGCGCGTCCTTGACTAAAGGTGGTGCGTCGCTCCACCCGGGTCTCAGCAGGGGGGGCTCCTCTCACCAGATGTTTGGGCGGGGCAGACAGGTGGTGCACCACATCAGGAGGGCGGTGGTGTCCTGCTCTCCATACTGTCCCTGACTCCAGCTCAGCGCTCTCTCTCTCTCTCTCTCTCTCTCTCTCTCTCTCTCTCTCTCTCTCTCTCTCTCTCTCTCTCTCTCTCTCTCTCTCTCTCTCTCTCTCTCTCTCTCTCTCTCTCTCTCTCTCTCTCTCTCTCTCTCTCTCTCTCTGGTCTCTCTCTCTCTCTCTCTCTCTCTCTCTCTCTCTCTCTCTCTCTCTCTCTCTCTCTCTCTCTCTCTCTCTCTGTCTCTCTGTCTCTCTCTCTCTCTCTCTCTCTCTCTCTCTCTCTCTCTCTCTCTCTCTCTCTCAGGTGACCATATTCTTCATTCAGGGCGATCAAATTAAGCCCCTCCCCTCTGACACCACTGTGCTAGCGCAATTAGCATCACAGCAGCAGCAGCGCCTCGGCTCTGCGTGTTTTGATTGGAGGAAATTGCGTGCTAGTTTGTTTGTTGACGGGCCGCGTCGCTACGACAATGCCCCCCCCCCCCCCCCCCGTGCTTGAACATCCTGGGAAAGCCTGGCTTTTTTCTCACGGCGTGCGACTCGTCAAAGCGATAAGATTTGTGGTTTTCACGCCGTCGGTCACGAAGTGTTTAATCTCAAAGTTTGTGCGTGTGTGTGTGTGTGTGTGAGATTCAGACTCATCCATCGCCAAAGCTCTCAATTTTGGGTAAATTCTGATA
>NC_044069.1:6097066-6102066 GCF_902167405.1 Gadus morhua
GCCACACCGTCGGCGCGAAGGCAGAAGTGAGAAGTAGATTCTTGGCTGGCGCCGAACACACGGGGAAGACACATCCGCGCGCGCGCGTAAGTGTGTGCGTGAGAGACGGGGCCGGCAAGAGTCAGTCAGTGTGTGTCTGTGTGTGTGTGTGTGTGTCAGAGAGAGATAGCCAGTCAGTACGTGCCGAGGCAGACGGCAACTAGACACTCAACGCTGCGCTCAACAGCAACTTTACCCGCGGCGGAGAGAGACGGGCCAACTGTTACTGGGTAGGTGTGTGTGTGTGTGTGTGTGTGTGAGGGGAGGAAGGGGGAGGGGGGAGGGGGGAGGGGGGGGGGGACGGACGTCAGGTATTCCCCTGTCGGATCGGCAGATTCCAGACCAGGTTTCAGGCGCAGGGGGAGAGGGTAGGGACCGGAGCGTGGTGTGGTTCACCCGTCGCTTGGTCCTCCATGGACGGGTACAGACAGAGAGAGTCTTGGTCCTCCATGGACGGGTACAGAGAGAGAGAGTCTTGGTCCTCCGTTGACGGGTACAGACAGAGAGAGTCTTGGTCCTCCGTTGACGGGTACAGAGAGAGAGAGTCTTGGTCCTCCGTTGACAGGTACAGAGAGAGAGCGTCTTGGTTCTGTGTTGACGGGTACAGACGGAGAGAGTCTTGGTTCTCCGTTGACAGGTACAGAGAGAGAGAGTCTTGGTTCTGTGTTGACGGGTACGGAGAGAGAGAGAGTCTTGGTTCTCCCTTGACGGGTACAGAGAGAGAGAGTCTTGGTCCTCCGTTGACAGGTACAGAGAGAGAGAGTCTTGGTCCTCCGTTGACGGGTACAGACAGAGAGAGTCTTGGTTCTCCGTTGACGGGTACAGACAGAGAGAGTCTTGGTTATCCATGGACGGGTACAGACAGAGAGAGTCTTGGTTCTGTGTTGACAGGTACAGACAGAGAGAGTCTTGGTTCTCCGTTGACGGGTACAGACAGAGAGAGTCTTGGTTCTGTGTTGACGGGTACAGACAGAGAGAGTCTTGGTTCTCCATGGACGGGTACAGACAGAGAGAGTCTTGGTTCTCCGTTGACGGGTACAGACAGAGAGAGTCTTGGTTCTGTGTTGACAGGTACAGACAGAGAGAGTCTTGGTTCTCCATGGACGGGTACAGACAGAGAGAGTCTTGGTTCTCCATGGACGGGTACAGACAGAGAGAGTCTTGGTTCTCCATGGACGGGTACAGAGAGTCTTGGTTCTCCGTTGACGGGTAGAGAGCACCATGGTTCCGTTCCCCATGGGATACGTGCCGGGGTCTGTTTGCATCTGGAGCCTTTGTTTTGATTGTGATTCTCTTGGCTTGGTTTCCTCATTTGATTGTAATCAGGCTGTTGTTCCTCTCGCTTGTCTGTTTTTGTGTGTGTGTTTGCCTTGGGTTTGTTTGTGCGTGTGTGTGTGTGTGTGTGTGCCTTGGGTTTGTGTGTGTGCCTTGGGTTTGTTGGTCTGTGTGTGCCCTGGGTGTGTGTGTTTGTGTGCCATGCGTTTGTGTGTGTTTTCTGTGGTATTACATTTTCCCCCAGTTTCTCCTTCAACTTATTTTTTGTTTTGGAATTGAATCAGTGTTCTCTTGCTTTGATTTCTTCTTTATTCGTTTTTTCTCGATATTTAATACGTTTTCACTTGTGCGATTTAATCGAAAATGATTTTCATTACTATTTTTAACATCTTCCTGACTTCAACAATTTTAAAGAGAGTGGTGCATTTCAGTTTATTTGTTTGAAATTCAAAGTTCTATTAATTGTTCCAAAATGTTCTGTCTAAAGAATGTTGTTTCACTCGCTGACATATCACAATTAATAGAAAGGCTTGTGGGAGCCAAACGCAAACACATTGCCGTGGGAGATATTGGCAGTTTGTATACCTACTAAATGAACGCTTGATAAAATGGATGAACATGACGATTTATCGCATTGTTGACTCATTTAGCTCAATCTCTTGCTTTGAGAGCGACTTGCAGTAAGTTTTCAGCTACGTTTCATTCGGATGTAGGGAGGGTTTTTGGGCAGCTTGCTCAAGGATACCGAAAAGGTAGACTGCAGTCATGAGGATTCAAACCCTGAACCTTAATGCTGCCAGCCTTACCATTTGACCTGGGAAAACCAACCACTGAATGCTTGCTAACCACACACACACACACACACACACACACAACAGTACCCTGTGAGAGAGAGAGAGAGAGAGAGAGAGAGAGAGAGAGAGAGAGAGAGAGAGAGAGAGAGAGAGACCGACTGCAGTCACGACAGGATGTATCAGGGATGGAGATGACAGCCCCAGAGGAGGTGGGTTCGGGGGGGGGGGGGGGGGGGGGGGATGATTGTGGTTGCTGAGTAAGGCTACCGGTGGTTTCCTCCCCCACATCAGCGGTTGGTTGTCTTAAGCTTAAGCCTGTCGGTTGGCCAGCCTTCTCCGGCCGCCGCTGGTTGGTCGGTTGGCCGGCCTTGTCAGGCCTCCGTCGGTTGGCCAGCCTTGTCAGGCCTCCGCTGGTCGGTCGGTTGGCCGGCCTTGTTACGCCGCCGCCCGCGGTCGCGTGCGTCGGTTGGCCGCTGCGGGTCTCACTGCTCGGTTATCTTTGGCTAATGGTCTTAGCCGGTCTTTTGTTTCCCTCCGGAGGCTCTCCGTCTCTCCACGGTCGTTAGGATGTAATGATGTCATTAGTGTCTCCCGCCGTGCCTCGGGTCCGGCCTGTGTGACCCCTGTTTCCTCTTTATTCAGCGCTTCATCTTTTTGTTTATTTTACATTTTCTCCAATTCGTCTGTTTTTTTTCTGTTTTATTTTTTTTGGCATGTCTACAGTTGGCCGGATTCCACCGGAGCACACACACAAACACACGCGCACACACGCAATCGCAGTAGACATTTTTAGCTGCTGCTGTTTTTATTGTTGTTGTTGTTGTTGTTGTTGTCGTCGTTGTTGTTGTTGCGTACGGCTTCATGGAGGGGTGAGGGGCGAAGGCGCATTAGGACGGTTAACAATGTCTAATGATGTCATTAGCAGGCCGACTGTTTGCGGCGGCACAGAAGGTCTGGATTAGACGCCGACGCAGACCGCCGCCGCGACCGGGCTGTTTTTACCCGACTTATTTTTCCGTGTCTCTGGAGAACGTGGGAGGACGACAAGGGGGGGAGAGCAAGGGGGAGGGTTAACGGGTGAGGAGGAGAGGGACAGAAGGGATGGAGAGGGGGGGCGTGGGGGGAGGGGGAGGGGGGAGTGAGGGGGAGGGATAAAGGGGGAGAATGAGGAGTGAGAGAAGCATCGGGGAGGGGGAGGCGCAGGAGGAGGGGGAATAAAAGATGGAGGTGTAAACAGATGCGTGGGCGAGGGGAGCGGGAAGGGGGGAGAAGGGGCGGGGGGGGATGTTGGAGGGCAGTGAACTAAGAAGGGGGATTGAGGCGGAGGGGGGAGAGGAGAGAAAAACAAAGTATAGCAGAAGAAGGAGAATACGGCAAAGTGAGAGAACGAAAGGAACTGAGTCTCTCTCCCCTCCTCCTCCTCCTCCTCCTCGTCTCGATACCGCCCGCTGGTGTTATGTAACGTTACCCCCTGCCGAGCGGAGCCGCGCGCACACACACTCACACACACACACACACACACCTCCACCCCTGCTTGTTAGGCTGCACCACCCGACGTTGGCCTATGAATCCACCGGCTCCCGTCCGGCCGTGTTTGTGTTCAGTCGAGAACGCTACAGCCTTCAGAACGCCAGACCTGCGCTGGTCGTTAATATTTGATGAGCAACGGTCCGGTCTAGTCCTGATTCAACACCAGGTTCACATCAGGCAGTTGGTGGTGGGCGTCTTAGGGGAAAGAATGGATTTTGTTAGAATTGCTCTCTTTTTAAAGTCAGGATTCTGACCTTTAAATGGGACACGGTGAAACCGCAACAGGGCTTGGAACCTAACTTTGACCACAAACAGGTTTATTTTGACGACACTTCCAAGCGTGTGTCTTCGGGAACGTCTTGTCTTCGGATACTCCGAGGAGGAGGTCTGAAAGCCCGCGGTTCTGCCGGCGGCTTCGGCGGAGGTGAAGGGAGAGAGAACGGAGGAGAGGGAGAAACGAGGGAGAGGGGGAGGTGGGCGCGCGGTGAGAACAATGCAGGGAGTGCCCAGAGGGAGGGTGTTCGGTTGGTCACCAGCCACCCTGGGGGGGCTGGCAGAATGGTACCGGCGCCACGGTATTAACTGGAACACCGAACCTGAACCCAAAACTTAGTTTAGTTAGAGCTCCTCTGTTCGGCTGTAAGGCTAAGTTCATCTCAAGGTCTTGGTACCTTCGTGTGTCTCCTCACAGAGTTAGCTTAGGAGGGGTATTGGTATTTCAGCTTATATTCCTAGCTGGCTAACTTTTCTACACACACGTATACAAACGCACACACACACACACACAAAACTACACACACATCTTCCAAACACACGTACCATCTGGCTGACTTCTTTAAGCTAATTGCAAAACATCAACAGCTGCGCAAACCAAAAAATATTTAATAATAGATTTCTCCCGAAAATGACGCATTACTGTAACTGTAATTTCCAGAAAGAGGCGGCGGTTGCCATGGCGGCCAACATCAGCGATACGGTCTCCAGGGCCTCCCATTGGGACGATTAGCTCGGCGGCTGGACGGACCGGTTCCCAGGCGGCGGCCGGCCATCGCGCGCTGCGCCCGATCACGCCTCTATTGTTTGTCGGTTTGTTGTTCGCCTCCAGCGTGACTCCCCTGGCCCGCCCCGCGGAGGTCTGCGCTCAAACCCGGTGTCAGAACCAGGCGTCAGAACCAGGCGTCAGAACCAGGCGGTAAAACCAGGAGTTTAAACCAGGCATTATAACCAGCCGGTAAAACCAGGCAATATAACCAGGCGGTAAAACCGGGCATTTGACCAGGCGGTCAAATCAGGCGTCAAACGCAGGCATTATAATCAGGCGGTAAAACCAGGCGGTAAAACCAGGCTTTAGAAACAGGCGTC
>NC_044069.1:6104566-6158099 GCF_902167405.1 Gadus morhua
TCTCTCTCTCTCTCTCTCTCTCTCTGTCTCTCTCTCTCTCTCCTGTCTAGCAGCTGATTGGCTAGTAAAACTTGCGGGTGCACATTGTTGACATAGCGACAACAGTTTGCTGCTGTTGTCGCTCTCTATTCTGTTCGTGACCCGGGGGATAAGTGGGCTGACTGTATGTGTGTGTGTGTGTTTTGTTAGAGCGTCGACGGGGTGAGTACTGTACATTCCTCGCTGTACATTCTGTTCCGAGGCCTCCGTTGCATCACACGCGCGAACGCACACACGCTCGGACGGGCACGCACACACATGCTGCGACGGGTCAGAGGTTTTCACAACACAACTCTGGAGGAGGTTGGAGGAAGTCGTGTGTGTGTGTGTGTGTGTGTGTGTGTGTGTGTGTGTGTGTGTGTGTGTGTGTGTGTGTGTGTGTGTGTGTGTGTGTGTGTGTGTGTGTGTGTTTGGCTCTTTCAGTCCCCACTTTGGACTTATTTAGCTTTTAACTTTACCTTAAATAGCTTTAACTTCAACCGTCTTATTTTATCGACTTAACACAGCTTAATCTAAAATCTACGTCGGGGGGACACTCTGTCAGAGGGGAGAAGGGGGGAGGGGGGTCATTTTGTCAGACCAGAGCTCAGCTGTCAGGTAGCCATTGTTGACCTGTCAATCACCTGGCGTCCCTCCGCCGCCCCCCCAGAGGTAAACAGAGGGGCGGGTCATCTGCTGCTGCTGCTCTTGTTGTCCTTGTTTTTCCGAGTTGTTGTGGAGGTTGCCGTGGACACCGCCGCTGGTACTTTCCTCTATTTCTCCTTTCATTTTTATGCTACTTTAGCGCCGCTTTCTGCTCCGAGTCGAAGACTCCGAAAACGGAGGGAAGAGGGGAAGTGAGAGCGATTAGATGGATGTCTGTGTTATATTTAGGTTAGCACACACAACGACAGACTGGCAGGGGGAGGGAGGGAGGGAGGGAGGGAGAGAGGGAGAGAGAGAGAGAGGGAGGGAGAGAGAGAGAGAGAGAGAGAGAGAGAGAGAGAGAGAGAGAGGAGAGAGAGAGGGGAGAGGGGGAGAGAGGGAGAGAGGGAGAGAGAGAGAGAGGAGAGAGAGAGAGAGAGAGAGAGAGAGAGAGACTGTCCAGCACCAGTGCCCACACATTGCCAGAGCCTCCTCGTCTGTCGGCTTCACACACCTACTGCTGCTTCCTGCGGGGGTGGCACCACACACATGCACGTCACTCACACACATGCACACACGCGGGTACAAATGCACGCATGCACACACATGGGTAGACACACTGGTGCACACAGTGCTAGACACACATGCACACACGCACACGCTGAGAACGTGTGCGGGA
This sequence comes from Gadus morhua, assembly GCF_902167405.1. Classification (NCBI taxonomy): domain Eukaryota; kingdom Metazoa; phylum Chordata; class Actinopteri; order Gadiformes; family Gadidae; genus Gadus; species Gadus morhua. The sequence goes on from NC_044069.1 coordinate 6,105,909, forward strand.
GCCAACGTTTGGTGAGGTGGTGGTGGGGTTATCCGACCTAACCATCGAGGAAGAACCGCTTTGAGAATCCCCTAACCTCTAACCCACGTCACTCTCTGGGTGACTCCTCCCCTTTCTCTCTTTTACCCAGAATGCCCCTCTCTCTCTCTGTTTGCTCTGCGTCACCAGATAAGACTGTTGTTGTGTTGGGTTGTTATCTCTGGGGGCGTGTCCAAGGCCTAGAGGTTGGTCAGACTCCGCAGGAAATCCCCCTGTCACTCAGAGGATTAGAACGGTTATGTCACCCTTTCCCTGGAACACACGGACACACACCTCAGCCTCTCCCTGTAACACACACGCACGCACGCACACACACACACACACACACACTCACTCACTCACTCACTCACTCACTCACTCACTCACTCACTCACTCACTCACTCACTCACTCACTCACTCACTCACTCACTCACTCTAGCACATACATGTCACACTCCAACATGATGTTTCCGCCACGGACAGTAGCATTGTGTGTGTGTGTGTGTGTGTGTGTGACTAAGTGTAAGACTTACTGTGTGTTTATGTCTGTGAGATGGTATGTATGGTTATATGTGACTTGTTTGTGTGTGTGTGTGTAAGCCTGTCTGTGTGTGTATGGTCTGTGATGGTATGTACAGGTGTGTGTGTGTGTGTGTGCGGTTACAGAACACAGCAGCTGTCGGGGGATGCCTAGCCCTCCTCGCACAGGAAGTGAGGTCTCGGTGGCTCCGTCCTCGCGCTCTCTGTACAGCGTTCAGGCCACAGCTGCGGCAGTTGTTTTGACGGGAGTGTGTCTGTGCCCCGACAGCAGCTGTACCGCAGCGTGTACCTCGCAGAGCGCCGACCGGCACACATTCACGCCTGAAACACCGACGCGTTTCCGCTGGCGTGACGTAAACAAGTACGTTTTACGTCCGGGGGATTTTTGCTGGTTTTTTATCCAAAGCGACTTACAACCATTCGTTCATACGCTCACACACCGACGGAGGAGCCGGGGGATCGAACCAACAACCTTCCGGTTAGCAGTCAACCCCGCTCTACCTCCTGAGCTGCTGCTGCCGCCGTGGCAGACGAGCGGTCGGGAGTTCACGTTCGGTTCGTGGTCGCTGTGTGCGGTGGGGGGTGTCTGCTGAGGGCTGACCCCCCCACCTGGGGATCTTGGTCGGTCCATTCCGCAAGGAGATGATTCGGCCAGAGTTCGATTTCACCCGTTTTTTTCCACCAAGCCCTGTACTCTTCATCGCAGAGATACTGCTGAAGAAGACGATGAGGAAGCCTGTTCGTCCCCGCTCAGTGCGGTTGAACAGCAATCATTGACCAACATGTCGGGACATGTTTCCCTTAGAACTGTGTGTGGTGTGTGACACACAGACCTGATGAATCTGAATGACGCTTGAACAGCGCAATTCATGTAAACGTGTGACTTTTCTTATCTTAACAGTAAATCGCATCCATATATCGATTTATATTTGTTTGTGCTCCGTCAAAGTGTTTCCATGCCGTCAATGGGTTCCATCCCCTCTCTCTCTGCCGTCATCGTGGGGACTGATGTGAGGGAAAGGTTAGAGAAAGTTGTCCGTGTCAAGTTCAACCTTTGTATGAATTTGGTTTTCCTCCGATCAGGCCTAGCCAAAGGAAGCCAAACAGTAGAGACAAAACAGCTACGCAGTCTGAGTTATGTCACCGCCGTGTGTGTGTGTGTGTGTGTGTGTGTGTGTGTGTGTGTGTGTGTGTGTGTGTGTGTGTGTGTGTGTGTGTGTGTGTGTGTGTGTGTGTGTGTGTGTGTGTGTGTGAGAAGGTGGTGTTACATAATGGCCGTCTTCCTGCCCACTGACGGAGGAGAAGGAGGAGGCAGCTGCCAACTTCTGTTTCATCTCCAGCCTGCTCATCCTCCATCCTCCATCCTCTCTCTCTCTTATGCTCTCTCTCTCTCTCTCTCTGTCTCTCTCTCTCTCTCTCTCTCTCTCTCTCTCTCTCTCTCTCTCTCTCTCTCTCTCTCTCTCTCTCTCTCTCTCTCTCTCTCTCTCTCTCTCTCTCTCTCTCTCTCTCTCTCTCTCTCTCCCCATCCCCTTTTCTGTTCTGTTTCTATCCCACTTTCTGTTTCTATCCCCCTTCCTTTTCTCCTCTCGTTTTCTTTCACTTCTTTTCTTGGCTTCACTCCTTTTCTCTCATCTCCTCAGTCTCCTCCTCTCTTCTCTCTGCTCCCCTCGCCTCTCTCTTCCACCCCTCTCCTCTCTCCCCCCTTCTCAGTCTCTCCTCTCCTCCTCCCCTCTCCTCCTCCCCTCTCCTCGGTCACTCCTCTCTCCTCTCTCCTCTCTTTTCATCTCATCTCTCTCCTTTCCTCTCTCCTCCTCCCCTCTCCTCCCTTCTCCTCTCCTCTTCTCTCCTATCCTCTGTCCTCCTCCCCTCTCCTCTCCTCACTCCTCCTCCCCTCCTCCCCTCTCCTATCTCCTCTCTCCTCCTCCCCTCAGTCTTCCCTCTCCTCTCCCCTCCTCTCATCTCCCCTCTCCTCAGTCTCTCCTCTCCTCTCCTCAGTCTCCTCTCCTGTTGTCTCCTATTCTCCAGGATTTCTATGGAGGCTCCACTCCAGCGTTACAAAGCCCAGCCTCTGAATGTGCAGTTGGCTCTCTGTCCATCCCTCCACCTGCTATCACCAAGACATCCCACCCACTCACACACACTGCCTTTCCCCTTGGTGTGTGTGTGTGTGTGTGTGTGTGTGTGTGTGTGTGTGTGTGTGTGTGTGTGTGTGTGTGTGTGTGTGTGTGTGTGTGTGTGTGTGTGTGTGTGTGTGTGTGTGTGTGTGTGTGTTTGCATCCATCCCTGTCCTGGACCTTGAGGGCCTGGCGTAACCTCAGGGTACCAAGCTAACGGCTTTAACCCCAACCCTGCACGGCGCCACATTTCCCAGAGTGCAACAGCACACCGCAGACGGATACTTAGCGGCGTAGCGACGACACTGGCCAGCTAACGCTAGCAAGAGGCGGCATCAACCCAGCGGGATTGACTGCTGTGCTTGACTTTGGCGGCCGCTAATAAGACGCCCCGGCTCGATGGAGTGCTAGCCCCCTTGGCACGGTCGCAGCGTGTTGTCGTTGGCGACGGCGCGTGTCAAGCATACTGATATGTGTGCTGGGCTAGCGCCACAGATGCTTCCCCCCCCCTCCCCCCCCCCCCCCCCTGTCCCCCAGTCCCGTCCAAAATGACAAGTCCTTTTTTTCCGTTAGCGCTTAGCGGCTGGTGCTAGCCGCCAGGAGAAAGACAAAAGACAACAAACTCTCCCTCCTCTTTTTGTACTTTCTTTGTACCACTATTCTTGGGGGTTTTCTTTCGTCGTTTCCGTACTCTTGTTTGCCCTCCGTTCGTCCGGTGTGCCCGCCACAACAATCATAACGACAACAACAACAACAGAACCCAAAACACTCCTGTGCATATGGCGTCTGCACACGCCGCCATGGCAACAAGCTGCCATGACCAAGAGTGGCCGGGCCCATCAAGCTCGTGGAGAATAAATACGGCGGAGGATACAGAAGGACACCCGGCCAGGGACACCCGTGGAGGGAGCAGCTGTCAGGGGGGAGGGAGGGAGGGGGGGAGGGAGGGAGGGAGGGAGAGGGGGACGGATGGTGGTTAGCTGGGGTTGAGGTGGGGGAGGTGGTGGTGGTGGTGTGGGGACAACATGGAGTCGGTAGTGTGAGTTGGGTGTGAGTGGGTGGGTGAATCGATCGGGTGGGGGGGGGGGGGGGGGGTGTGTGTCACCACCTGTCTCTTGCGGTGAGCTGATGCCAGCCTTATGCAGATGTGTCCCTCTCCTCACCCCTCTCTCCCCCTCTCTCCCTTCCTCCTCACCCCTTTGATGGATGCTCCTGCTTCACGGTAATCCAATCGCGTCGCTCGCGGGCGGCTGAGCAGGTTTCTAATTGGACGCTGAGGAGAACCATTAGCTCGCTGGTATTGTCTCTCCAGCGCACAGCATATTGATCCGTCTGTCAGGGGGAGAGCGCCTGGGTTCGGGCCGATTATTAATTATTGATAACGTCGTGCCAAGGGGCGTTTTGATGGTGTGTTTGGAGGGAGGCTGCTGGTAGTTTGAACATGCTGTGTGTGTGTGTGTGTGTGTGTGTGTGTGTGTGTGTGTGTGTGTGTGTGTGTGTGTGTGTGTGTGTGTGTGTGTGTGTGTGTGTGTGTGTGTGTGTGTGTTGAACATGGTGTGTGTGTGTGTGTGTGTTCGAACATTGTGTGTGTGTGTGAGTGGTTGAACATGGCATGTGTGTGTGTGTGTTTGAACATGGTGTGTGTGTCTGCATGCATGTCTGTGTGTGTGTGTGTGTGTGTGACGGGTTTGGTTTGACATTCTCGCGGCGGATGTGCGTGCTGTTATTAAAGTATCAGCAGACAGCGTTGCTAACTGTATATTCTTCAATATTTAGCTTCGGTAATTAATGACTCTGACCTTCGGGCTCCCACTGGTGCTGGCGTGCCGGCGTGTTTATCCCCGGCCCGGACTGTGTGTGAGAGGACGCTGGCATTTGGGAGACGTGTGCGTGCCGGGGACTCCTTTAAAGAGGTGTTCTGCCACATATACAGTCCCCTTTACACTGCGTTTGAACTTTGAGAGTGTGTGTGTGTGTGTGTGTGTGTGTGTGTGTGTGTGTGTGTGTGTGTGTGTGTGTGTGTGTGTGTGTGTGTGTGTGTGTGTGTGTGTGAGAGTGAACTACTAGTTGACGTCTGAAACTCCCAAGGCCTCAGGATTACTGCAGCACCAGCGAAACGTTCCTCTGGTTCTCTCAACTGTTTTACTTTGTCGATGCCTTTGCCCTTCTTGGAGAGTACACTGCCTATGTTCTGCTTGTCGTCAGGACGCGGCCCGTAACATTTGTTTTACTTTTTAACGGAGTGTTTCTCTGGCGTTTATAAGGACGCTTGTTAAAGTTTGGATTTTTTAACAACACCCCGTCAAAGAAGCTTCCAGAGGTCTTTGGCGAGATGTTTAATTTGGGCTCGACGCCCACGGCGACAGAATTATGAGTTTCTGAATATATTCACATTTTTTTATCTCCTTTATTTTGTTTTTATTCGTGTGTCACTCTGACACTTGTTTTTCTGACCCTTACCCTGGACTAGTCCGAGGTAGCTCCGTCTTTCTGTTCCTCGTCAGTTGTTTTCAGTTCCATTTATTTTCTATTCAATTTGAATCAGGATTCTGAGGCCCGGGGAAAATTGATATCCAATTTTCACCCACCTACTGCATTAATACATAATATATACCTAATAAACTGCACTTGGAGCTATACAAAAAACATTGGTTTGCATTGAAGTAAACCCCATACAGACAGGCTTAAGCCCTTTGCTTCCACATGTTATTTCACTCTGAGAAGCGTCTATTTATATTCATGCCTGAAAGAGATTTAAAAGAATTGATGATCAAAGAGAAAAAAATCAACCTCGCGATTCGCAAATCTCAATCCGGCGAATCAAAGGCCGTACCTTTTGATTACCTGAATAAAGGTTATTCAAAATGAACTGGAAACAGAACAGGCCGCCACCTTGGTCCCGCCCCCTGCTGTGCGTCACTTCTGGTTGGCGTGGCGATACCGAGAGGGGTCATCGTTGTTACGTCATAGTTAGCCGGGGCTAGCTCTCCGTACATAAGGCCTAAAACATTTTTTTGTTTGGTTCCGGTTTCCGACCGACCCTGTCAATTTATGTGCGACCCAAATAATTTTTTTATGCAAACTATAATTACGTTTTGGTACAGCACCTCTTCATTCTGTACAAAGATTAGCGAATTTTCTCGTTTTTAAATGAAAACAACCTACCTATCATTCGCTGCCGCTGGAAAAAACAAAAAATATAAAAAAAATAAATTCCCTACCTACCCATGACCTCAACTGACAACCAACAGGAACCAAACTTTTTTTTTTTTAGGCCTAGCATACACCGCTAACATGTTTGTGTGTGTGTGTGTGTGTGTGTGTGTGTGTGTGTGTGTGTGTGTGTGTGTGTGTGTGTGTGTGTGTGTGTGTGTGTGTGTGTGTGTGCGTGTGTCCAAGCGGTATTCAATAACCTACGTCCTCTTTTTCCCCGCCGCGGTATGCTAATACACCAGACACGTGCGCGGGTCTAGCACGTGCACAGACTGGAGGGGCTGTGCAAACATTGAGGCCCCCCCTGACCACATTACTGCTAAAGTAAGCAACCATTACGTCCAATAACACGGCCCCAACTCGGAGGAACCACAGAACGGAGGGGGGGGGGCGGATAGAAGCTTCTGTTCCTCTTCACTATCATCTAGCTCACCACTGCAGAGTCTCTCAACCAAGGGTTCAGAGACAGGTCATTAAGGAGCAGGTAGTGGTTAGACAGTGAATACAGAGACAGAACATCAAGGAGCAGGTAGGGGTTAGACAGTGAATACAGAGACAGAACATCAAGGAGCAGGTAGGGGTTAGACAGTGAATACAGAGACAGAACATCAAGGAGCAGGTAGGGGTTAGACAGTGAATACAGAGACAGAACATCAAGGAGCAGGTAGGGGTTAGACAGTGAATACAGAGACAGGTCATTAAGGAGCAGGTAGGGGCTAGACAGTGAATACAGACCCCAGAACCGTTAGACTGAGAGTCCGAACCCCCTAACCACCGCTAGAAGGCCCTCCCCACCCGGGTGCTGAGAGCCAGGCAGAGGGGCAGAGCACTGGGACTCGGCCCAGCACGGGGCACCTATACTTGGCTTCTTGGAGCCATGTCAAGCCCTCATGCTTTCTCTGCCAGGACAACACACACACGCACACACAAGCACACACACGCACGCGCGCGCACACACACACATGCACACACGCACATGCACAAGCACACACAGATATTCACGCACGCACACACACGCACAGACACACACACACGCACAAGCACACACAGATATACACACGCACGCGCGCGCACATGCACACACACTCGCACACTGGTCATGCATCATCTCTGTGTGTAGTTGTAGATTAGGTAGAGGCTTTCTCATGCTACACCACCGGGCTGCAACTCACACACGCATACACACACACACGCACACTCTCTCAAATAACCACATAAACATGTGCACACAAACACACTGCACACTTGGACATGTTATCGATATAGACAATACTCAAAAAGAGCATGCACACACAGAGACATGACAACATGAATACACACACACACACACACACACACACACTGAGACATAAACATGTACAAATTAAGACTGAAAAAAACCTGACACACAAACACAAACACACACACACACACACACACGCTGTACAGACACTGTGCACCCACCCACACACACAACTGAAACCCCCACGGACAAACACACTCAAACACACATGCACAAAGGCAGAGATGCAAACTCGCACACACCCACACACTGAAGCTTGTGTGGTGCTCGCTGTGTTTCTGCAGAGGCTGGGGCGTCTTTGTTTAGCTGAGCTGCGTCGCAGGGCTGGGAGGCGTTATGTAATCTGTGGCGTGTGCCTGAGAGAGAGAGAGGGGGAGAGAGGGAGAGAGAGGGGGAGGGGAGAGAGGGGAGAGAGGGAGAGAGAGAGAGAGAGAGAGAGAGAGAGAGAGAGAGAGAGAGAGAGAGAGAGAGAGAGAGAGAGAGAGAGAGAGAGAGAGAGAGAGAGAGAGAGAGAGAGAGAGAGAGAGAGAGAGAGAGAGAGAGGTGTGTAGTGTACACACGCGCATGTACACCCACAGGGGAGAGAGACACGCACGTGCACACGCACACACACAGTCCAGGGTGTGATTCCACCAACACACTCTCAGGATGACATCACCCACTGACCTCGTTCCCGGGCTCCCCCTCCCCAAACCCCCCCCCCCCTCTATTCCCGGCAGCACATTAAGGATCTGAAAAAAATGAGGAAAATCCCACAAGGGGGGCGTCCTGGATGGGATTGAACTGGGAGAACTACCAGGGAGCTAACAAGGAGCTAACAGAGAGCTAGCAGGGAGACAGCAGGGAGCTAACAGAGAACTAGCAGGGAGATAGCAGGGAGCTAGCAGGGACCCTACTAAAACCAGACTGGGACCAGATTGAAACCAGACTGGGACCAGACTGGGACCAGATTGAAACCAGACTGGGACCAGATTGAAACCAGACTGGGACCAGACCGGGACCAGACTGGGACCAGACTGGGACCAGATTGAAACCAGGCAGGGACCAGACTGGGACCAGATTAAAACCAGACTTGGACCAGACCTGGACCAGACTGGGACCAGATTAAAACCAGACTGGGACCAGACCTGGACCAGACTGTGTAGGGTTTTCTTTGTGTAAAGCGGGTCTGTTTTTCCATATCCTGGAGTTTCCGTGGGTGGGTGGGGGGGGGGGACTCTATGTATCAGAGGCTCTGCCTTGTACTGACCACCCATGTGTGTGTGTGTGGGGTGTGTGTCCGAGTTTGTGTTTGCGTGCGTGTGTGTTTGTTTGTGTTTTTCCATGAGCAAGTAGACACAGGTGCATGCATGTGTAATGACACGCAGACAAACCACACACACACACACACACACACACACACACACACACACACACACTAACCAAGAGTGTGCACGTGGGCCCTCATGCCTCCTCCCACAGCCAGCCTGTGAAAGCGTCTCTCTCGCTCTTGCTCTCTCTCTCATATTTATATATGTATTATATATAGCATCTCCTCACTTCCCCCCCCCCCCCCCCCCCCCTCATTTTTTCGTCTTTCTCTTCCTTCTCCTCTTTCCTATCTTTCCTCTCCTCTCCGCTCCCTTTCAGCGTTCTATCTTCCCACACCCTCTCTATCGCTCTCCCTCTCTCTGACGTGTTCCACACGCAGCCTCATGTCACATTGAACATGCTTATATAATTGAAGCAGGGGCAGGCCCACAGAGTTCTCCTTCTCTCTCTCTCTCTCTCCTCCTCGCCTCCTTCACCTGCTCCCCGCGGGCGAACAAGAGAACATGTCAACATAGATTTAAACGTAATCAGGTGGTCACAGCGGTAATGTGGGAACCATATGTGGAGGTGTTTCGTCGTTTTGTGTATTAGAAGATGATGTCATGATTTGTGCGTGTGTGTGTGTGTGTGTGTGTGTGTGTGTGTGTGCACATGCGGGTGGCCAATAAACTCCAGAGCAATAAGGAATGAATGAGTGAATCTGTTATTGATCTGTCAGCGTTCGCTTGTCCCATCACATTCGTTAATCATGAGGGGATTGTGTCCTAATTTAAAGTATGTGTGTGTAGGCCCGTTAAGTTCCACTTTAATAATGACGCACCATTGATCCTGTGTCTATTGATCCATTGGGTTTGTCATACAATATTTCTTAATTAGGGAAGAAAATAAAGACCCACCCCAGACACACGCGTGTGGTGTTAGTGTAATTGTGATGTTGACATACTTGTTTTGTAGTCCAGTGTTTGTTTGTCTGTGTGTTTGCGTGCATGTGCAAGTGTGAAGCCATGTGTGTGTGTTTGTGCAGGCACATTTGTTTGTGTGTGTCTGTGCATGCACGTGTGTGTGTGTGTGTGTGTGTGTGTGTGTGTGTGTGTGTGTGTGTGTGTGCGTGTGCGTGCAGTGCTCCGGTTAGTTTCCATGGCGCTCTGTCGCTTCCGTCCCTCCAGCAGCACAGAGGAGGAGGTGGTGGAGGAGGAGGAGGTCTGGTTCACATTAGCCCTTCCAACCTTCCGAGTGGGAAGCATCTCCTGCCTGCACTCAGCTGCTGAGAACACCCCTCCTCTCCTCCTCCCCTCCTCCCCTCCTCCCCTCCTGTCCTCCTCTCCTCCTCCTGTCTGGCGGACGTCTGTCTCCTTCTCCTCCTCCTGCTCCAGTGCTGCCTTGTGACAACATGCCCTCCTGTGTTCTTGTGTTGCAGATAAAATCGAGGAGGCGCAGAAAGAACTCAAAGACCCGACTGGCTCACCCAACGGTAGGATCCTCTCTGTGTGTGTGTGTGTTTTTGTGTGTGTCGGTGTGTGTATGTGTCGGTGTGTGTGTTTATGTGTGTGTGTGCGTCTCGGTGTATGCTGGTGCACGTTTGTGCTTGTGCGTGTTTATGCTTGTACGTGTGTGTCTGTGTGCTGGTTTGTGTGTGTGCTTTTACGTGTGTGTGTGTGTGTGTGGGTGCCCCTGTAAGTGTGTGTGGGTGTGTGTCTGTGTGCTGGTTTGTGTGTGTGCTGTTACGTGTGTGTGTGTGTGTGTGTGTGCCTCTGTAAGTGTGTGTGTGTGGGTGGGTGGGTGTGTGTTTGTGTGTGTCAAAAGCATTAGGTTTTACGTTTCAAACAGGAACTCTGGGGTCCAGGGTCTTTTCCCGCTGGGGCGTGTGGAGGGAATTCCTCCCGTTCCCATTCTTTTATCGGGATGTTCCGTGGTGTGTAACCTGAACTAGGGACCAGACGGGGAGGATCGGAAAAACATGAATGGGGACGAGTGAAACTGGAGGTTAATATTAACATGCAGCAGTTGGGGGCGGTAGATTTACTATTCGCGGAGGTAAAGACGTACTACTTTATACTAAAAAAAGTATAAATGCTAAAAACTAATTTGTTTGTGTAATTGCTCGATTATTTTGTCTACATCGTGACATTTGATGAATGCGTTCATTTATTCAAAGCTCACTATTTACTAAGCAATTTTACTATACAGCAGCAAGCTGGGGGGATTCATTCAGACTCTGAATGTGTTTTCTGGCTGAACAGGAAATGAATCGATGTCAAATATGTGACCCGTCTTCCTATGATTGCAAAACACTGTAGAACCTAACAAGTAAATAATGAAAGCAGGCCATGCATGCAGAGCAAGGCATAGCTTCCTTCTAATGGGATTGGTTGACCGTAATAAGACGGAAAGCCCGATAGAAATCCTTCTGTGAAAATACAGCCGCTGATGATGTCACAGAGGCTAATCTGTTTGACTGTCGCCTCCTATCTATAGCTCTCTCATCCTGAGCTAAACACCTCATTTAAAGTTTACTCAATGGAAAGAATGGTTGAACATTTACAAAATAAGATTTTTTAATATAAAAAGAAGACTTCATAATAATAACTTAAATATACAATTCACTGAATAAGTCCATATTAAGTAATTCATATGTTGCATTTTTGTTTTTAAGGAACACAGAGTGATCCCCTTTTGCAGTTGCAAGTTATTTTTTGCTGTTTTTCCGTCGTGCAAAAAAGGGAATTAGTCATGCTTTATATTTTCACGTTGGTGTGTGCAGAACACGCTATTTCTAGAGCAGGAGGGGGGTTTGAAAAGGCCTGCGGCCGCACTGCAGTAAGGGTGGGAGTGTGGGAGGCAGGTTATCTAATGTAAAGAGACTAGGTCCTCCTCAGTCTAATTCTGTGAGTGACCGGAGGAATCCTGACCTCCTCTTGGGAAATACCCAAACAAGCAAGGAACTGTGACACGGGTTACGTCACACGTCCTTAAAAAAAAACCCAGCTGAAACCAGCACTGCCGGTTTCAGTCGCGATGGTCATGTATTGCGTGCCACTCGAAGGTTTGGGTGCGCCCATTCGAACAACACTAGGTCTCTATGTTCGCCTCGCTGTGGACATGTGGGTTTTCCTTTAGCTTTTATGATTGTAAGAGCAAAAGTAAAAGTATTTTGGAGTGACTTCTCTGTCATAGTGAACCAATCGGTCTTGAAAAGCAGAAGGAAAACGTATGAAAGGGAACCAGCATCTGGTATATGAGCAAAGTGCCAGGGGAAACACCACTTTATTTAAAAGTGAGCGTTTTGACATTGAACACAAGAGTTTGATTTCCGCGTCTGACTGAATTCATTTGGATTAACTTCAATCTCCTGTTCCAAGGTATAACGTTTGAAGTGCTGAAGGCACCGCATTATTTTCATTGCTTGTGTAACCGCATTGCATTTATTTCATTGATTATATAAGGCCTGGGCAATAAAACCAAACAAAATTACTTCATTTGTTTATTGTACGGTTATGCAAGTGGCACCATGCAGTTAGTTTAGTAGAAACAAGAATGTATTATTTATTATTTATATATTCTTTTGTGTGGGTGTTTCTATCAAAACCACGTGTGCTTTTTTTGAAAAACAAAAAGTTTTTCTGCCAGCTTACTTCCATTTTTATTTTTTCATTCAGGAATCGAACGTAATGTTTATTGTGTTTCTTTTGTACCAAAAAAAGGTTAGCATGTCATGGCCCTTTGTGAGTTCCACGCTCACCTTCCTGTTTCCTCTCGTTTGTTGTCCTCAGGGATATCTGGGAGCAGTCGAAGAAATGCCGACAACATCAAAGGCCTGAAGAGGAAGAAAATAGTGGCAGAGAACCAGCTGAAGAAAATCCCCAAGTCTCCCGTGAAGAAGCCCCTGCAGTCCAAGAAACCGGATCAGCCTCCAGGACCGCCCTCCGAGACAGCAACCGTCTCCTGCCCTGCAGAACCGGAGAGCCCGTCCCAAACCACCCCAAGGTCGCCTAGTGTCAACAGAGACCCCAAGTATGCCCAGCAAGCCCCATCAGCATCTCCCGCGGAAGGTACATCTTCCCCCGACAATGAAGAGCTGAAGCCGCCGGAAACATCCTCTTCGCGGCCGCCGCCACTGCCGCCGCCGTCGACGCCAGCGTCGACTTCCAGTCCCGGCGGAGAGGAACCTGCGACTGCAGCCAGGGCCTCCCAGCCCGAGTGCAGCAGGAGCGGTGACAGCAGTGACCCCAACTTCGAGGGGGGGTCTTACAACTCAAACGCTCCCCTCGAAGTGTTACTCAAGGCCATGGAGCAGGACTTCAGCACCCTAGTGGAGAGGAAGGGCTCCTTCCCAGTCCAAGCCACTGGGAGACCAGCCCAGACTGTCCCTGTCCAGCCCAGAACTGACGTTAGGACAGTGCCAACAAGCGTCAACTTTGGTCTTCAGAACCAAGCTTCCCATGTGCAGACGTATTATTTTGACACAAAAGGGAAGGTAATCGGCATCGCTTCTCCAATCGGGAGCAATGTGCCCACCTCGGGCCTTGTGACCCAACTGCAGTCTACGCATCAAACCACACCCCACTTCCTAGCATCCAGTAAGGAGAAACAGGGCTTGCAATTTAGCTTCCACACTGGTACCTCCACCGCCATCACCCACGCCCCCGTTCCTTCAGGGTGTAAGGCCATGCCGCAAAGCCAGCCCCCGGTGGTTCACACGTGCCAGTCCATCACAGCCAGCGTTCCCAGCACAATCCAAGTCCCAGTGACGCCTGGCTGCAACTCGGTCCAAATGGCCACGGTGGTGAACTTAAATGCCGACCAGGCAGCTAAGGATCTGAAGCCAAAGAAGCAGGGGAAGTACGTGTGCGAGTACTGCAGTCGGGCGTGTGCCAAGCCCAGCGTGCTGCTCAAACACATCCGATCGCACACAGGCGAGAGACCGTACCCGTGTGACACGTGCGGCTTCTCGTTCAAGACCAAGAGCAACTTGTACAAGCACAGGAAGTCCCGCGCGCACGCCATCAAACTCGGACTCGTCGCCAGATCCGAATCCGGCGGTGGCAGTGGGTCGCTCTCCCAGGAATCGGACCGAGCAGACGGGACGCACTCGGAGGCCGAGGAGAGCGGGGACAGCGATGGAGAGAGTAGCACTGCGGACCAAGACCCTGACTCCTCCCAAAGCAGTGTTGCGGCGCTATCTGAAGCCAGCTTGTACAGCGCAGGAACCACGCATGCCGGCCTCTGTGGAGAGGGAGACCTATCTGGAAGTGTCACGGAGTTGGTCAAACCAGCCTCCGGTCACGGTGGCTATGAGCCAAAGTTGCCGGCAGCTCTTCCAAAGGTGGTTGTTTACCCGGTGAATGTCTCCCCTCTGAGGTCTGACAGCCCGAGGGATACCGATCCAGCCCCAGAGCAAGCGGCTGCACAGCGGCAGAGAGAGTTCCAGACGGCCAATCATAGGTCCAGCCTCACCATTCTGTCTTCTTTGAAAGAGGTGGACTGCAGTAATGCCTCGCTGGACCGAGTGAGCGAGGACGAAGACCAGCACTGCAAGTCCCCTCTCTTCGGGGGCCACGCTCAGCTTCAGAGGCAACAGGCCACGGACTTCTCTCAGCAGCAGCAGGCCAAGTGCCTGCTCAGTCCACGCAGCTTAGGAAGCACAGACTCTGGCTACTTCTCACGCTCTGAAAGTGCAGACCAGGCGATGAGTCCACCGACTGCAATTGTAAAGATAACCCCTCCGGCGGAAACGGACGTCTCAAAGATCGCCGTTTCGAATGTCCCCCCTGTGGTAGCCACGGTGATTTACGTCCCAGAGGAGAAGAAACAACCCTCGGAGGGTCACATGATGCGACCGCCTCTGGAAACCAAGGCACTCTCTTTAGAGGAGCGGATCTCAAAGTTGATATCGGACAACGAGGCGGTGGTGGATAACAAGCAGCTGGACAGCGTCAAACCGAGAAGGACTTCTCTCTCCAGGAGAGGAAGCATAGACTCTCCAAAGTCATACATATACAAAGACTCTTTTCAATTTGACCTTAATCCCATCGGAAGAAGGTCAAGTTCCAGCTCTGATATTCCCAAATCTCCTTTCACCCCCACAGATAAATCAAAGCCAGTATTTCTTCTTTCGGTCCCTTCTCAATACCCAATGGATTGCTTACCAATCACCAGGAGTAACTCCATGCCAACGACACCAGGAAACTCTGGACTTCCAATGAATGTTGCCCCACAGCCCTACCCCTTGCGATTCTGCCAGTCGTTTGATGACAAGATTGGTTCTTTAAACGATGATGTATTTTCCTCGGCCCCTTCTACCCCCAACCCTGCTATTCATTCCCGCACTTTAGTTAGGCAAGTGGCCATCGAGGATTTCACCACACACGAAAAGCACAGTATTCCCACGGTTCGTTCGATGGACGAAGGCTACCATGGCTCCAATGTATCCACGGAGCTGACGCAACGAAGCAGGTCTTTCGAGCATGGTCAGGACAAGAGCAGAAGGCCCATGCAGACGAAGGGCACCATGTATGAGTGTGAGACTTGTCGGAATCGGTACAGAAAGCTTGAGAATTTTGAAAATCACAAGAAGTTCTACTGCTCTGAGCTTCACGGTCCGAAAAACAAGCCAGTCATCGTTAAAGAAAGTGATCCAGATGTCTTCCAGGTCACCGTAGTGCAGCCCCCGGTCCAGAGGGTATCAGGACTTCCAGGTGTTCTGGACCAGCAGACCTCGATTAGAAAGAGAAGGAAAATGAAGAGCGTCGGAGATGACGACGACCAATCACCGACAGACGTTATTCCTCCGTGTTCTGTCAGCTTCGATTCGTGCCTGTTGACGTCCGCCGGGGCCGGCCAGACGTTTTCCCATTCTCGCTCGGTCGCAGTGGACATACAGCCCAAAGGCCACCAAGCACAACTACCTCAGATCCAGCTCGTAGCAAGAGGTATAGACCCCTCTGACTCCAGGTTGTCACCAATCAGAGAGGCCCAGATCAGCACTTCTGCTAAAGAGAGAGGAGACCTGCAGAGACAAGGCAGTGGAACCTCGGTCATCAGACACACCAACTCACTGAGTCGACCGAATTCATTCGAGACATCCGAATCGTTTGACAGGACAGGATCACCTGTTGACATCAAACATGTCCAAAGCAAGACCAAACCAGAAGCAGAGAATGTGTCAGTTGATGGCTACAAGGAAAAAATGTCAAAGACTGTTGACTATGGAAAACAGGGACAAAACAGTGCTGACGACCCCGTAACTGTTTCTGTCGAGAGTACTACCCCTGTGCACCAGTCTCGCCTGGTCCGTCAAAACAACATCCAGGTGCCAGAGATCCTTGTCACAGAGGAGCCTGACCGAGAACACGACACGCAGGCCACTGAGCCGACGGAAAAGCCAGCAGAATCCTTCAACTGGCCCCCGAGAAGTGAAAGCCTATCCAAGGTACCAGCGGAAAAACTCCCACCTAAAAAGAAGCGAATTCGGCTGGCTCAGATGGAGCAGTCCTCAGGAGAATCCAGTTACGAGTCCAGCCTTTCCAGGAGCCTCAGCAGGGACAGCAGTCTCTCACACTGCTCCAGTATCTCGGCCTCTTTCGACAGAGAAGAAGCCGCCAGATCTGAAAGCCCTTCCCGGGGCGAGTGCGTCACTGTTGTCCAAGAACCACCCGGGCTATCAGCAGCCTTCAACACCCTAGGGGTGCCTGGTGTCATGAGGCGGGCTGCCTCCGAACAGATCAGTTGTACTCAGCCCTCGGTGGAGATCTCATGCGACTACCGTAGCAAGTCCTTTGATTGTGCCAATGTGTCTCCCAGGAGGTCCTTGTCTCCAGCCGCGAGATGTATACAGGGCTCTCAGGTTCCCCAGGTGCCACTGATTGAAAGGCGGAGGGGCCCGCTGGTTCGGCAGATGTCTTTAAAGATCAATCCAGAGATTCCGCAACATCAAAGGAAGATGATTATCCCGCTGGAGAAGTTGGCTTTATCGAACACTAAACCTCTCATTCAACACAGAGCTCCAGATGCTAATATTGTCAACAAAGGTCATATTGCCCAACCCTTATTTGTCGATACACCCATAACAATTACTGAGAAAATGGTGCAAAGTATTAATTTGGGTAGCCCGACTCAGCAGCCTCAGATATATGGTCTTCCCCACCCTTGGCATCAAACGTCCAGGGTTCAAACATGCCAAAAGTTACCGCCTCCTCCGAGTCAGATTGTGGTAAGTCGTGAGAGTACCTTGCCTCAACCGTCTGAGCCCGAGGAAAGGAAAAGCTTGGTGCCCAGGTACCAACTGCAGTGTTCTGCTCAGAAAGCATGCCAAACATTTTCATTTTCAAGCGCGCAGGGGAATCAGTTGACAATGCCTATTTTAACGATACCGCTCTCCAATCCGAACTTGAGTGTTTCAAAGTCTTCGGAGGTACACCAGAATGTCTACATGGCTCAGCATAAGCATCTCGGTCCTGAGATCAAGACACAGCAGGTCGTTCTAACCGGAGGACCGCAAAGGAACTCGTTCGGCCAGAGCCAACCGGTTTCTACTCCATTGCCACAGATTCTGATAACACACGAACAAATTAACCCTGTCTCCTCTTTAGCCAAGCGAAACAGCCATCCGTCCGTTCAGAGCGTCGACAATGACCTCCACACGACGCCCATCGTCAACAGGGATCGGGCGCAAACGCAGACGGTCAGCAGCTCCCAGACCCCCCGTCCCGTCGAGAAGCCGACGTCTCTCGGCTCCCTGCACTGCACGCAGAAGCTGGCCTCGGTGACACTGTGCCCTCAGCAGGAGCCCACCGCCTCCAGCAAGCGAATGCTCTCCCCCGCCAACAGCCTGGACATCTACATGGAGAAGCACCAGAAGCGGGCAAAGGACGAACACGGCGTCGCCTGCCTCACCGACGGACGCTCGGTCAACTACTTGAACTCCAAGGTGGCCGACGTCACGCGACAGAGGAAGCTGACGCTCGTCCGTCAGGTGTGCACCACGGAGCCCGCGGACAGCCCCATCGAGACGGAGGCCCCGCCCCTCCCCGAAGGTAAAGCGGCGAGGGACTCCGAGGCCACCGACGTCTGCAAGCCCATGTCGCCGGACAGCACCGCGCCGGACAAGGACACGGCCGTAGTCCCTCGGGATGCCACTAGTGCGTTCAGTCAGACCACCTCCATCACCAGCAGTAACCTCTTGAAGCCCCAGGACAGAAGCGAGGAACAGAGGTGGACCCCGGCCAAGTCCCCCATCAGACCGTCCAGCTTCCACGGCAGCCAGGGGAAGCTGACCTTGTCGGCCTCCGCGGGCAACAGCAAGGACAGCCACCGCCTGTCCTTCCCCAGCCTGAAGACGGCCACCACCTTCACCTGGTGCTTCCTGATGAAGAGGAAGCCCCTCCACGTGCCCCAGACTGACCTGAAGACCTCCGCCTACGCTGCCTGGATGATCAGCCCCAAGAACCCCAACCCCTTGGGCCTGCCCACCAAGGTGGTCATGTCCCTGTTCGACTCCAAGCAGTGCTCCAAGAAGATGCTCTACACTTCGGCGATAAAGACCAGTGGAAAGACTGACATTGTGTCCTACTCGAGCCAGCTGAAGGATGTCATGTCCATGGTAAGGAAACAAACGTTGTTTAGTCATTGTTACATGCTGATAAATGGATGGCTATTGAGGATGGCGTGGGTTTAAATATGTAAATACACGGCAGGGTTAACCCCAAACTGTTTTGATGTGCAGCTGCTGTTGTCCCAGAAGACGAAGGCGGTGGAAAATGTGAGCAAGCCACCGCCGGAGACCCAGGCCGGGGGAGAGGTGGAGAAGGACGTGGCAGCTAAAACCGAACCGAGAAGGGTTAAGATATTTGACGGCGGGTAAGAAAACAGACTCATACAATTCATTCATTGGTTTAATGCGATTTATTTAAGATGCAAATAAAGTAATTTTCAAATTAGGTTATTCCATGATTGCTTTGTCGGTTTAACTGTCGATGTAGAACTCCAACCAAATTGCATATTTACCCCTTTGATAAATCAGCAAATGTAACACTTCTTTATGACAGATCATAAAAAAGAAACTCAGGTTTACATGATTGCTATATTATTTGAAATCCATCGCTAATGTCGCCCCGCAGGTACAAGTCGAACGAGGAGTACGTGTACGTGCGCGGGCGTGGCCGGGGGAAGTACATCTGCGAGGAGTGTGGGATCCGCTGCAAGAAGCCCAGCATGCTGCGCAAACACATCCGCACGCACTCGGACGTGCGGCCGTACCACTGCATCCACTGCAACTTCTCCTTCAAGACCAAAGGTGGGACGCTGTTTGTTTTAATGTGTTGTTCTAACCTCACCAAGCAAGGCCAGGCTTGCATGTTGTGTTTGGTTCAGCCATTCACCCTTCCCTCCAGGTGTGTGTGTGTGTGTGTGTGTGTGTGTGTGTGTGTGTGTGTGTGTGTGTGTGCGTGTGCGTGTGTGCCCCTCAGGTGAAGAACTATTAGTCTTACTCGACTATTTTCCGATTTGCTATTGGAATTTAATTTTAGCAGACACTTTTATCCAAAGTGAATCACAGTGAAGTTAGATACATGTCATTAAGGAGCAGGTAGGGGGTCTGACATATTGCTGAAAGGACCCTTTGATCTCTGGCCATTACACAATCCTGCCCGCAATTGAGTGTTAATGATGACGATCATTTGGAATCCTATTGAAAACACGAATATCTCAGAACATCGGGCTTCAATGTTCCATTTATGTGTTCCGAACTCCAAACGAGCAAGTGGAGCTTCGACACAGACCCGTGCTTTCGAACGCGGCTACAAAACAAACGAGGGCGTCGTTCACAACATTAGTTTTGCAATCCAAACTATCGGTGACTCATATGTTCCTGCATGACGAATCCAATGTATTATGGATATGGTATGCACAACCTAAAGATAGATTTAACTCTTCACGTTCATTCCAGTAGAGAAAGAAGCCTTTTTCACTGCTGCGGCTGTGTTCCTTCCTCTACCTACATCTCTGTTTGATTCTCCATCCCACCGCCCGAGCAGAGTATGATTCACCGCTCCTTGTTGAACTTCCTTCCCACGCGGCGCTGCAAAAGCGCCACAGCCCACGTTCCTTTCAAAAATGTCTTCGCCGGATACTTGCACATTGCACACCGCCTGCCTGCCGAGAGACAGAGACAGAGAGAGGAGGAGAACGGTCTCTTATATAAACCCACTTTCTGCATCAGTCAGGTCTCCGCCCACTTAAAAGACCGAGTTGGATGAAACTATGCAGGCTCTTTTTTAAACGGGTTGATACCCTTCCCCCCCCCCCCCCCCGTGTCACCCCGATGCCCCGCTCATCCTACCCCGACCGTTAACCGGACTACTAACACACTGAACCCTCAAATTGAACTAACTAACAAACTCTAACACACCGGACATTTTTGCATATAGATTAGCAAAAAAAAAAAAAGGTAAAACAAATAAAAGGGATGATGGTTCAGCTGAACAATACAAACTGTCGATAGCTTGCTTGGTTTAACACCCTCTTCTTCCCTCTTCTTCCAGGGAACCTGACCAAGCACATGAAGTCCAAAGCCCACAGCAAGAAGTGCCTGGAGATCGGAGTCCCGGTGGGCCTCATCGACGACCAGGACGCAGAGGACTCGGGTACGTTGGCCCACGGCCTCTTCCTTAGCCGCCCCAGGAGGTAGAGCGGGTCGACTGGCAATCGGAGGGTTGCTGGTTCAATCCCACATCCTTCTGGCTTGGTGTCGAGGTTTCCTTGAGCAAGACACAAAACTCTAACCGCTCCAGCCTACAACGAGAAGTGTGAATGTAAACTGTAAAGCGCTTTGAGTGGCCACCGGTTAGAAAGGCGCGATATAAATGCAGAACATTCACGAATCCTTCCTGGAGCTGACACCAAAAACATGGTTGCTCATTCTTCTGCGTTGTGTTGTGCAAATCGATCTGGTCATCAGCAACACAAAAACAGTCCTAAAGTCTTTTGGCCGTCGGGTTTGCTAACAAGACTTTAGACAATGTATGTGTGCGGCATGTGAGAGCTTACCCGACATTTCCACCCCGTGGAGTGGAACACCGG
Organism: Gadus morhua; assembly: GCF_902167405.1. Taxonomy (NCBI): domain Eukaryota; kingdom Metazoa; phylum Chordata; class Actinopteri; order Gadiformes; family Gadidae; genus Gadus; species Gadus morhua. The sequence continues at coordinate 6,126,463 of NC_044069.1, forward strand.
GAGCTTCGTTAAACAGCCCGCCGTTAATGAGCCCAGGAATGGACCCGGGCTGGCGGCTCGCTCGCAGATCAATAGCTCTGCCAGCGTCTAATTAGAGATTCTAAATCAGGCCTCCCTTGCCCGTTAACTCAGCACACATGTGGGCGACGCGCGCTGCGTTTAGAAACAGGAAATTGCTGTGTCTAAATTTAGCAGCGCGAGAGAGGGAGAGAGAGACGGAGAGAGAGAGAGATTGAAAGAGGGAGTGAGATGGAGAGAGAGAGAAAGGGATTGAAAGAGGTAGCAAGGGAGAGGGAAAGAGAGAGAGAGATTGAAAGAGGGAGCGATGGAGGGTGAGAGAGAGAGAGAGAGAGAGGGACAGATGGAGAGAGAGGGGGAGTGAGGGAGAGATGGAGAGAAAGAGAGAGAGGCTGAGAGATGATTGATGGAGAGAGAGGGGAAAGCCTTAAAGCTGATGCTAGACTCTAGCAACGTATTGTTTTTTTTCTTCTCTGGCTGTGATCGGGCTTCAGGGAGATGGGGGTGGAGGGGGGAGGGGTGTGACAGAACCAGAGCAGAACTCCTGAAACGCCACATTATGTCACTTAATAGTACCCCTCAGGGGTAGGGGGGGCTCTCTTCCTCTTCCTCCTCGTCTGTGGGGAACATGATTGGAATGAGGAGGGGTCCAGTGGTACCCAGAGGCTTGTTGTTTACTCACCCAAACTGGGTACTAGATAGCCGTTGAGAAAACGTTTTTATCTACCAAATCATTGAAGACTAATGAGCTTTTAGTACCCGATTCGGTTGCATTGAAGATGCACAGGGCATTATTTCACTTTTATTAACCAAATCGGCTTAGATTGAATACATATGCGGGTCATTAATCAGGAGGTGGGGGCTAGGGCTTCTTGCTTAAGGAGGATGGCTCACAGGTAGAATGAGGACATTCAGGGTTCGAACCCACAACCTTTTAGCTGGGAGTTGACCCGGCCTAACAACCAGTGTTTATCAACCTGTGGTACGGGTACCACCGGTGGTACACGACGGAATTACAGGTGGTGCATTGGATTTTTCATTTGATTGGAATGGTTGAAAAATAGATCAAATATATAGATCGTTAAATAAAGTATCATGGCTTGTGAGTAATTAACACGCGCAAAGCATTGACCAATCGCAACAGAGTGGGCGTGCACTGCTGACCAATCACAGCAGGCGGGGCTAGTCGGGAGGGGGGCCTTAAAGCGACATGAAACAAAACGAAAAGTTTTTGTAAAGATGCTGAAATTGGTTTTGCAGTGTTGCAGGGTTTTTTGTGAGAATAAAAAGGGTTAGATAAACACACAGGCATGTAACCCTATTCAAGTCGTACCCCTGAATGAAATTATAAACCCTAAAAAGCATAAGATGGGATCTTTAAAGGTTGGATCAGCAAGTCTAGGCCAAAACATAAATTATCAAATCCATCTGATCTTTCCTCACGATCCGCTAGCTCCCCGCCCCATTAGCAGGCTGTTAAAAAAAAAAACGTCTCTCCTATGCTCCGAGATCGTACACAAAAACAAATGGTGCTACCAACCACCCAAAACCAAAATAAACAGTACTCCAACCAATCACCGACGAGGGGGTGGGTGTTGTGGGGTTTTGCTCTGCCGATCATGATCGTTTTTTCCTCGATGCACGAAACACGGGGAGGGGCGAGCTGGCTCTGTTCAAGCGCTTCGAACACTGACGCCCCCCAACCTTCAAGAACCTGCTCTCCTGTTCCTCCAGCGGGCGACCGCGGCCACGCCGGCAGCTCGGACCGCCAGGACTCGGACGCCGACGACTCGGACGGCGCCGACGACGAGGACAACGACGAAGAGGAGGAGGAGGAGGAGGAGTCGGGCCTGTCCACCAACCCCTCGGTCAGCGCCAGCCCCCAGCACCTCCCCCCGGGGCCGGCCGAGATCCCCCCCAGCGCCCTGCTGGCCCAGATGTCCATCAGCTCCATGCGCTTCCCCAACGCCGCCGCCGGCCCCCCGCCCCCAGCCCCGGACCCCCCCGTCGCGGACTGCTACTCGGAGTCGTCGGTGGCCATGATGAGCCCCGTCTCGCTGTACAAGCAGATGTCCATCTCGGGGTCCTGCTCCAGCCCGGGCCCCTTCCCCCTGTCCCCGCCGGCCCTGGGGGGGCCCCTGGGGGACCACCACGCGTCGGACACGGACTCGGTCCACATGATGAGCCCCGTGTCGCCCTGCCGGCAGATGTCCATCGACTACCCCGACTTCGAGGTGCCGCCCAGCCCGCCGGTACAGAGCAAGGGGTCCAAGCTCAGCCAGGTGAGACCCCCGCTGTCTGTCTGTCTGTCTGTCTGTCTGTCTGTCTGTCTGTCTGTCTGTCTGTCTCTATCTCTGTCTGTCTGTCTGACTGTCTGTCTGTCTGTCTGTCTGTCCCTGCTTCCTCTCTCCTTAGTCTCACATTTACATTGAGGTCTTTCAGCAGATGCTTTTATCCAAAGCAACTTATAATAAAACGTACAAAAAAAACATAAAAAATCGTCCTTCTTTTCAAAAGAAAGAGAAACAACGTTGTTGGTACGGAAAAGATGTTCATAGAAGCAAGTGCCAAGCACTAACAATTGCTAGGTTCACATGCCAGGCACTACTGCGAAAGTATACCGAGGAGGCTTGTAGGTTGGCGATCCATCCATCCCACAGCCTGGTGGACACGCCCACTTGGGATGTCACAAACGGGTGAATTTTGAAACGGCTTTTGTATTGGTGACAGTCACCCGAGCAGCTACCCATCATTATATCTGAACGTGTCAGACTCGCCAAGCAGTGTCAATTAAGACATTATTAGTGTCTATTATTAAGACACTGAAATTCTTATTTTAATAATCATTTTTATTACTGGGATAATCGTATAAAATAAGATTAGCCCATTTTTCTTAAGCTAACATTGTTAATTTTTCCCGCCTTTTTCTTTGTTGTTCATCAGGAGGTTTCGCCGGCCCCCGTCACCGCGGCGACCCCCAGCGAGCCGGGCTTCCCGGTGGACCGCGGCACCCAGACGTCGTCCTTCCCGCCCGGGGGCCCCATGCACTTCCCCCTGCACGGCCTGGCCCCCCCGCCGGCAGGGCCGGAGCACCACCTGTTCAGCCACCTGCCCCTGCACTCCCGGCAGCCCCTGCGCTCCCCCTACAGCGTGGTCCCGGTGGGGGGGCTGCAGCTGCTCCACGGCGGCCTGGCCGGGTACTCCACCTTCCTCCCCATCCAGGGGGGCCCCGTGCAGCTCACCCTCCCGGGGGTCAGCGTCATCCACCGGACCACCAGCCCGCTGCCCGCCGCGCTCTGCTCCCCGCCCCGCCGGGAGGACGGGCCCCCCCACCCGGCCCCCTGCTTCCCCCTGGGCCCGGCGGGGCTGGAGGCGCTCAGCCTCCTGGGGGTGGGGCAGGGCGCGGGTCAGGGGCTGACGCTCAACGCCACGCTGGGGCTGCAGGTGGTGGCCGCCGGCCCCCCGGGGGCCCAGGGCGCCACGGGACCCCGGAGCCACCTGCCGGGCCTTCAGATCCTCAACATCTCGCTGCCCGCCCTGATCCCCTCGCTCGGCCCGCGGTCCGCTCTCAGCCCGCCGCCGCCGTCCGAGGCGCCGGCGCCCGCCACCGGCTCGCCTTCGCCTTTGCGGGGCGCCGCCCGGGGGCGGGACGCCCCGCCCGCCACCGCCGCCTCCTCGCTGCCTGCCCCGCCGTCGCTTAGCAACCCCGCCGCCGCGACGACGACCACGCCCGCCGTCCTGCCGAGGGCGGGGAGCGAGACGGACCTCAGAACACTGGCGCCCGAGAACCAGAGCGTCCGCTGGCCGGCGGGGGCGGGGCCGCCGTCGTCGTCGCACCGGACGGCGGGCGGGGTCGACACTTCCGGGGCGTCGCCAGCAGGGGGAGCCGGCGGGACGACTCCCCCCGGGCCTTCCCCCCCACCGCCTCCCCCCCCACAACCGCAGCTCTCCAGGCACAAGATGGCGGACGTCTACGACGATGAGAATGACGCGTCCAGCGATGACGAAGGCCGACTGGTCATCGCCACCTGAAACAGGAAGACAACGACGACGACAAAACGACACAACCCCAGTAGGAAAGCTATTCTTTGTCTTCTTTTCTTTTTTTTTTATGCTTGTCACTTTGTAAGACCGAGAACACTTATTCAGGGCGGTTAGTTTTTGCCGCCTTTGGAAGCACAGATCCTGACATTCATTTAGTATGTGCAATCATATGACGACTATTGTTCGAATTTAACAAAATAATGACCAATCGTTTTCACTTTACTTTAAGTCGCCCTCCTGACTCTTTTTCTTTTTTGTACATGTTGTATAGACAATTGTGCCTTTTGGAAGTTTCTCGTCGAGGAAACCTGTACATAAAAACCTTATGAATTCAGTTGTAATGTTGTGTTTATTCGAGACACTTTAAGTAGACCCAGAGGACAAAATGGAGGATATAAGATTTATTTTGGAAAGACTTTGTTATTCGTAACTATGAACAATTATAAATGTTAACTGGTACATGTACATTTCTATGGATTTTTTGGGGCAATGTTACTGTGTACAAATGTTGTGTTGAGCTATTTATTATATTCCATCTAGTGCCCATGATTGATTCATAAGTCCATTGTCATGTGCAATATGGTAGCTTTACATTGCGGTATCAATATTATCAAATGTATCAGTAAAACTTTGTTTACAAACACTCAAGTGATGGCGTATTTTCTTTATTTCACCAATTATTTCTACACTGCGCGTTAGAAACACACACTCACACTGTTTGTTAGTAACACACAGTGCACATTAGTAGCAGACACATACTGCCAATAATAACACACACACACACACACACACACAAAATGCAAGTAAGTAAGACACACACACACTGCACGTTAGTTACAAACACACACATACACTGCACATTAGTAGAACAAACACAAAAAAATACGTACTACCAATAATAACACACTGCACGTTATTAACACACATACACACACACACACACACATACTGCACCTTAGTAACAAACACAACCACACACACACTGCCGTGGTGCATGGTGCCTTGCTCACTTTGGGAACTCAGTGTGTAGCCATGGTAACGCTGCCTGTGCGGCAATAAATCTCTGTTCAGTCACAACTTCTTATGACACAAATGGCTCCTAAAATAAAACATTTACGGCCACCATATTTTTCTTTAGGGCCACCGATGTCCTGGGGTTTAGTAAGCTTTCCTCAATTTACTTGAAACATCAATACAGCAATAGGCTATTTCAAACATTTCAAACTGATATTAGATGAGACAAAAGGCCTTATATTAATACTGAGAAGCAATGGTCATATAAAGATAGGCTAGCCAGGTCAGCTGATCGTATCCACGTTGCGATAAGTTAAATTTGCCATAAAACACCAATGAAGGCACTTGAACGAAACCCGCCATTAGCTCAACTGTGTGTGTCCTACTCCAGTGGTTTTCAAACTGTGGGGCGCGCCAGAGTTCTTCAGCGCAACGTGAGAAAAAAATAAACCCGAAAACCCCCCTGAAAGTCGATGATTCAAATCATCAGTCGTACTTCAACTGTAGAAGTAGCATTTATCTTCGTGCAAACCATTTAACAAATCTACACACTTGTATGATCTTCAATAATATCTAAACAGAATTTCGATATCATTTAAAATGTCTTCAGAATCACGGTTTTAGTTTCATACCGCTTCGTTTTCCGCTGTTTTCATTGAAGACGTCTGCCCATTCTGATACACCTACTTCTAGACATCGTAACTCATTAGGGGTCCAAGCCAACAGGTTGGATCCCTATTGTTTTTGTAGCGATATTCCTTTTTCAACCGTTTACCATCGTTCAAACCATTAAACAAATCTACACACTTGTATCTTCAATACTATCGAAACGGAATTTTGATAGCATTTATACTTTTTTCAGAATCACAGTTTTAGTTTCAAACCGGTATCGTTTTCCGTTGCTTATAATAATTAAGGTCACCATAGCAACGCCGGTAAACAAACCCCGCTGAATAGTCCAATCTCTGGACTGAAAAGGCAGATCTGATTATACTCAGAAAATTCAGAGTCGGGCCAGCCCTAGAAAATAAGATTGCTTGCTAACTTTAGCAAAATGGAAAAAATATATGTTTCAAATGTTTTAAAATTATGATCAGAGATGTTTAAAATGTGTAAAATAATTAAAATAGCTTCAAAACACAGGTATTTTTTTTTTTTTTGGGGGGGGGGGGGGGGGGGGGGGGGTCAGCTGAATTTTTTTCTCTGAGGGGGGGCTCACTCTCTCACACTTTGAAAACCCCTGTCCTACTCACTTCAGAGTCAATAAACAGCATGGCCGTCAAGGGGTAAAGAAGCAAGCAGAGCAATATGGGTCTACTCTCAACGAGGGAACGTAACTGTTCTCAAGAGGCTTTTAAAGGTGACAACCCCTCCTCATCTGTCAGAAGGATGACTCATGCCTCTGTTGTACTACGACGGTATCTTCCCCTGAGAAGGGTCCAGCTGCAGGCTTGGTGTTTCCGTCATGACACAAGAACGCCCATTAAGCGTTCCTGGTAGCTTTTCATCGACCAATCACGAGGTGTTTCGAAAGGCATACTGGGTTTCGCAAGGCATACTGCGAAGCACAATCCCAAAGCATACTATGCTTTCCTTCCTTAATGGCAATTTTACCTCTCTCATTAGATTAAGCAATCATGGAGCCCCCACTTGGCTAACGTTAGTTCTATGCTACCCGTACTTGAAACTGCTGTTTTAGAAAATCTAACTAGCGAATGTTCCGGAAGTTGACAGCCGGCGAAGAAGAAGGGGTTCGTGTTGACGGTGAAAGTTAGGCCGGTTCATAGCAGAGTTTCCGTTGTCGGTTATTACCGGTCATTGACCGGAAAAAAATGAGGAGGACCGACAATTCTAAATGTCCCCGGTCAGAATGACCAGTGGTGACTGGTCATTAGGAGCAAGTCCCTATACTCTCACAAAAATGAAATGAAAATGAAAAAAAAAATATATATATATATATATATAATCTCCTCAGAAAGTACTATAAAATAACAAGTTCGGCGCTTTTATTTAATTTTTAGTCGACCCTGGCTTGCTTCTTCCGGCTGAGTTCGTCTGGAGGTGCAGGAGGGGCTCTAGCCCAGGCCCCCAGGATAGGCATATACTTCCGCAATCCACCCGTGCTCAGAGGCCAAGCCTGGTATTGCAGCTGTTTTAGCTGGGAGTGGACGGGGGTCCGTCATTTCATGCGGCCCAGAAGTAGATATCGCCGTCCACTCCAATACAAGTGGGGAACAGGATTGTGTCTCCGCAAGAAATGTCTGGATATCAATCAAAGGCTCATAATTATATTTCTACCCTGTTCTAAAAAAAAATAAGTTTTTTCTTTTCAAAACGCCTCCTCAAGCGTTTTATTAGCAGTTTACGTTGGGTACGCAGCTGAAAGGAGCCGTACTGAAACAAACGGCTCCATGCTATGGACATATTTTGAAGTGCACGGCTCCATTAACTTCCGAATTAAATTAAATTCCGAATTAACTTCCATTAACTCCATTAACTTCCAAAGTCTGAGGTTTGTCCTTTACTTGACATGAATGGCGTTGAACACGGATATATAACACACATATCATTGAAATAGCTGGAACAGGCACGCACGTATTGATTACCTGAATGATTATGGGAGACCTACGTAATTTTCATAATATTGTAAATTGTCTGATATTAACATTTCAGTTGCGTTGGTAGGTATTTCATTTTCATTTTCTTCTTTAGCTATGTATGACAGGGTTATGGTTAGCTATGTATGACAGTTGACAATGTTGGTGTATTACAATTCAATATTTGGGTAGGCTACTCCAACTTCGTTGCTGGTCGATATGTAAACATTTACTTTTATATAAATTATTGATTGCATTCTTCGTAAAATAGTTAGTTGGAAGGAATCTGTTTCTTAAGCAATAACATTGAACTGAATTTTTTAGGCCTACATACGTTTACTATGTTACTATGGTATTATATGGAGCAATCTTACATATTTATGAAGTTTCCAGATCAATAAAGTTCTATCTCTTTTTATTTGAACTGCCTGTATGTCCTCTTGATTATAGTATTACAGTGTGTACCTTGGTTATCAGCTATCATAGAATGGTGTCCAAAGGCTGCATGTGTAAGAAATAGGATTTGAACTAAGTGTTACAATAAAAAAAGCTTTTATTAAAAGACCCCCCACCCCAAATTTGAACAAAACACATTTTTTGGCTGTTTGGCTGGGGCAGAAGAGTGGAAGGGGAAACAAAGACAGGTAGCCTAAGAAGTAAGGAAAGGAATGAGAGGAAGAACAGTGAAATGAATGAACAGTGTGATAAACGCAAATGATTACCAAAAAGGTTATAATTACTGATTTATCAAATACGCAGAGAAGAGCATCATCGAATAAAGATTAAGGACCTGGATTATATTTTACAGTATTGAAAACTGTTGAAAATACAATTCAGAGTGGAGAAGGCTGAAGGCAGTGGCCCTAAAAGTGTCAGTTTCACCCACTCTGGATTATCGCTTCAAGAGACTGTGAAATGCTTTTTAAAAAAATGTCATTTCCCCTATTGGTGAAATGAACCTTGTCTTTTAGGTATAAACCACAGCAGTTAAACCTTATTCCAGGATGCTCTACGCTGTTGCCTCCTAGCTCTACACTAACAATTGCGTTCATCACACTGTTCACCCATTTCCTAGCGTGATTTAGCTTCCCCGGATGGTCAGCCCTCCACCAGCGTCTCTCTTAAGTTTTATAACAAATAATTCAATACGTGAAGATTTGGTGATAGAGGTAAAGCATCTTCTTTTAAATATTATAAGCCTTGGTTTAGTTATTCAGTTCTTTTGGATTCCAGCCCACCATGGAATATATGGCAATGAAATTGCTGATAAATTAGCTAAAAGATACAAACCTAATTAGAAGAATTTAACCTTAAGTATATATATTTTTTATTTTTATTTATTAATTTCTTCTGTTAGTTTGTTTTATTTTGTTTATTTTGTTTCGTTAGTTTGGTTTTTTCTTTGAATTTATTTGTATGATTTAAAGTATGATTTGCCAACGTCCTTGTCGTTGTCAACGTCCTTGTCACAAACTCCTGTGTAGTAGTCCAGTAGGTCGCGGTATATGGGGAAAAACTATGATCCGCCACTAAACTAGAAGAAGAAGAAGATCTCTGCATCCGGTACGTCACGGACTAGGTCACGTGTCCTGGACACATACCGCGGAAGCAAATCGCTCCTGTATGTTACCATGCGCCACTGAGCAGTTTGCATAGGAATGAATGGGCGGCCATTTTTTTTCAACGACCAATAAATGACGACATTGTTACCCCTCATATTTTATTTGACAAAGACAACAATGTGACCCCTTCTTTTTTTTTCATGACGACCAATTAAAAACAACAGTGTTACCCCTTATGTTTTTTTCATGACGACCGATAAAAAACGACAGTGATACCCCTTGTGTTTTTATTCATGACGACCAATAAAAAACAACAGCGGTTACCCCTTATGTTTTTTTTCATGACAACCGATAAAAAACGACAGTGTTACCCCTTATGTTATTTTCATGACGACCAAAGAAAAACGACAGTGTCACCCCTCATGTTTCATTTGATGAAAACGACAGTGTTACCCCCTATGTTTTATTCGATACATTTCGACAGTGTTACCCCTTATGGATTTTTCATGACGAAAGATAAAAAACGACAGTGTTACCCTTTACGTTTCATTTGATAAAAACGACAGTGTTACCCCTTATGTTCTTTTGCCATGATGACTGATGAAAAACGACAGTGTTACCCCTTATGTTTTTTTTCCATGATGACTGATGAAAAACGACAGTGTTACCCCTTATGTTTTTTTTCCATGATGACTGATGAAAAACGATAGTGTTACCCCTTATGTTTTTTTTCCATGATGACTGATGAAAAACAACAGTGTTACCCCTTATATTTTATTTGACAAGGACAATTATTTATTTATTTTCAAATATGTTTTTTTTCATGACAACCAATAAATGACGACAGTGTTACCCCTTATATTTTATTTGACAAAGACAACAATGTGACCCCTTATTTTTTTTTCATGACGACCAATTAAAAACAACAGTGTTACCCCTTATGTTTTTTTCATGACGACCGATAAAAAACAACAGCGGTTACCCCTTATGTTTTTTTTCATGACGACCGATAAAAAACGACAGTGTTACCCCTTGTTTTTTTCATGACGACCAAAAAAAAACGACAGTGTCACCCCTCATGTTTCATTTGATGAAAACGACAGTGTTACCCCCTATGTTTTATTCGATACATTTCGACAGTGTTACCCCCTATGTTTTTTTCCCATGATGACTGATGAAAAACAACAGTGTTACCCCTTATGTTTTATTTGACAGGGAATTTTTTTTATATAACTCCTCCCCCGTCACAGGTAGGGATAAAAAAGAGGTTATAACTCCTCCCCCGTCACAGGTAGAGATAGAGGGAGATATTATAACTCCTCCCCCGTCCGAGGTAGGGATACAGAGAGATTATAACTCCTCCCCCGTCAAAGGTGGGGATACAAAGAGATTATAACTCCTCCCCCGTCACAGGTAGAGATAGAGGGAGATATTATAACTCCTCCCCTGTCAAAGGTGGGGATACAAAGAGATTATAACTCCTCCCCCGTCACAGGTAGAGATAGAGGGAGATGTTATAACTCCTCCCCCGTCCGAGGTAGGGATACAGAGAGATTATAACTCCTCCCCCGTCAAAGGTGGGGATACAAAGAGATTATAACTCCTCCCCCGTCACAGGTAGAGATAGAGGGAGATATTATAACTCCTCCCCCGTCAAAGGTGGGGATACAAAGAGATTATAACTCCTCCCCCGTCACAGGTAGGGATACAGAGGTGATAACTCCTCCCCCGTCACAGGTAGCAATACAAAGAGGTTATAACTCCTCCCCCGTCACAGGTAGAGATAGAGGTTTTAACTCCTCCCCCGTCACAGGTAGAGATATAGTGAGAGATTATAACTCCTCCCCCGTCACAGGTAGAGATAGAGGGAGAGATTATAACTCCTCCCCCGTCACAGGTAGCAATACAAAGATGTTATAACTCCTCCCCCGTCACAGGTAGGGATACAGAGGTTATAACTCCTCCCCCGTCACAGGTATGGATAAGGAGGTTATAACTCCTCCCCCGTCACAGGTAGGGACTGATAAAAAACCACAGTGTTACCCCTTATATTTTTTTTGACAAAGACAACAGTGTTACCCCTTATGTTTTTCTTCATGACGACCAATAAAAAAAACAGTGTTACCCCTTGTGTTTTTTTCATGACAACCAATCAAAAACAACAGTGTTACTTTTTTTCATGACGACCAAAGAAAAATGACAGTCACCCCTCATGTTTCATTTGATAAAAACGACAGCGTTACCCCTTATGTTTTTTTCATGACGACCGATAAAAAACGACAGTGTTACCCCTTATGTTTCATTTGATAAAAACGACAGTGTTACCCCTCATGTTTGATTTGATTAAAACGACAGTGTTACCCTTGTGTTTTTTTTCATGACGACCAAAGAAAAACAACAGTGTTACCCCTTATGTTTTTTTTCATGACGACCAATAAAAAACAACAGTGGTACCCCTTATTTATTTTTTCATGACGACCAATAAAAAACGACAGTGTTACCCCTTATGTTTTTCTTCATGACAACCAATAAAAAACAACAGTGTTACCCCTTGTGTTTTTTTTCATGATGACCAATCGAAAACAACAGTGTTACCCCTTATGGTATTTTTCATGACGACCAAAGAAAAATGACAGTGTCACCCCTCATGTTTCATTTGATAAAAACGACAGTGTTACCCCTTATGTTTTTTTCATGACGACCGATAAAAAACGACAGTGTTACCCCTTATGTTTCATTTGATAAAAACGACAGTGTTACCCCTCATGTTTCATTTGATTAAAACGACAGTGTTACCCTTGTATTTTTTTTCATGACGACCAAAGGAAAACAACAGTGTTACCCCTTATGTTTTTTTTCATGACCAATAAAAAACAACAGTGTTACCCCTTATTTATTTTTTCATGACGACCAATAAAAAACGACAGTGTTACCCCTTGTGTTTTTTTTTCATGATGACCAAAGAAAAACAACAGTGTTATCCCTTATATTTTATTTGAAAAAGACAACAGTGTTACCCCTTATGTTTTTCTTCATGATGACCCATAAAAAACAACAGTGTTACCCCTTATGTTTTTTTTCATGACGACCAAAGAAAAACAACAGTGTAACCCCCTATGTTTTATTTGATAAATATCGACAGTGTTACCCCTTATGTTTTTTTCTCATGATGACTGATCAAAAACAACAGTGTTACCCCTTATGTTTCATTTGATAAAAACGACAGTGTTACCCCTTATGTTTTTTTTTAGACGACAAAAGAAAAACAACAGTGTCACCCCCTATGTTTTATTTGATAAATATCGACAGTGTTACCCCTCATGTTTTTTCCATGTTGACCAATAAAAAAGCATAGTGGTACCCCTGTCTACGTTTTTGCCGGGATCCGAACCTGAGCTGTTTAGAGTGTTAACCTCCAAACTTATCAATGCACCAACAAGACACCGAATAAAGTCATCAAAAAGGTTATAATTGACTTTATAATTCGCATGAAATAGAGATCAGGGTCTTCCAACAGAAGACATCAACCGGACTTGAACCCCGGTCACGGGGGTGAAAGCTCACAGCTCTCTCCACTTCCCACTGAGATTAGTAAATTAACTTTGTCTGAGGTTATATATGCCAGTGCAATAGACATGATAGCATTACAATTAAAGTTAATGATATGTTGTTTTCCACAGAAATTGAGCCGCGGTCTCCAGTGGGTTAGGCAGAGTGCACTCCACTGCACCACTGAGGCGATGACATTGCACAATAATCAATCATCAATAAAGAGGATATAAATGTCATTAAAATGTATTTGTGTATTGACCAATAAAAAACGACAGTGTTACCCCTTATATTTTAATTGACAAAGACAACAGTGTTACCATTTATGTTTTTTTTCATGACGACCAATAAAAAAACAACAGTGTTACCCCTTATGTTTTTTTTCATGACGACCAATAAAAATCAACAGTGTTACCCCTTATGTTTTTTTTCATGAGGATCAATGAAAAACAACAGTGTTACCCCTTGTGTTTTTTTTCATGAAGACCAATAAAAAACAACAGCATTACCCCTTATGTTTTTTTTCATGACGACCAATAAAAAACAACAGTGTTACCCCTTATGTTTTTTTTCATGACGTCCAAAGAAAAACAACAGTGTTACCCCCTATGTTTTATTTGATAAATATCGACAGTGTTACCCCTTATGTTTTTTTCATGACGACCAATAAAAAAACCCTTATGTTTTTTTTCGGACATTCATGTCCATGCGCTTCTTGAGCTTATTACCACTAGATGATGACGCTGAATGTACTCAAATACGTTCATCCTCTACCACCGGGGTCGTGCTGGCACAGTGGTTAGCACTGCTGCCTCACAGCCATAAGGTCCCCGGTTCAAACCCGGTGGGGGTCTGTCTTTCTATCTCGCCGTGTGGAGCCTGTCTCTCTCTCTCCCCGTGTTGGAGCCTGTCTCTCTCTCTCTCCCCGTGTGGAGCCTGTCTGTCTCTCTCCCCGTGTGGAGCATGTCTCTCTCTCTCTCTCCCCGTGTGGAGCCTGTCTCTCTCTCTCCCCGTGTTGGAGCCTGTCTCTCTCTCTCTCCCCGTGTGGAGCCTGTCTGTCTCTCTCCCCGTGTGGAGCCTGTCTGTCTCTCTCTCTCTCTCCCCGTGTGGAGCCTGTCTCTCTCTCTCCCTGTGTGGAGCCTGTCTCTCTCTCTCCCCGTGTGGAGCCTCTTTCTCTCCCCGTGTGGAGCCTGTCTGTCTCTCTCCCCATGTCCATTTATTTTTTTTATTATTATATATGCAGAGATCATTCTGTGTTGAGTACGCAATGACTAATAAAGAGATGAACCGTCTCAATGTAACGCTAAACAGAACATTCATAAGAATACATTTGATTATATAACTAAAATATAGAATAACACTGGGATTGAGCTGGGAGTCAATCTGATGACCTAATGGAAGAAGGGACCTAGGATATGCCCCCACCTAAACGACAGTGTTACCCCTTATGTTTTTTTTCATGACGACCAATAAAAGACGACAGTGTTGCCCCTTATTTTTTTTTCAGGACGACCAATAAGTAACGACAGTGTTAGCCCCTATGTTTTATTTGATAAATTTCAACATTTCAACAGAACACATCAACCGGACTTGAACCCCGGTCTCCAGGGGGTTAGGCTGAGTGCACTCCACTGCACCACTGTGGCGAAGACAAAACAAACTAGAACTGCAAGCAGTTATGCAGGGGTCCAAGAAGTGTGCATTTCGCCGGCACAACGCGACAAGAAATGTGCGTTTCGCCGGCACAACGCGAAGCAAGTATTCAAAACGCTACCGTGAACAACATGTGGATATAAAGGTTTTGACTGTGGGAGCTTCGGTGTGGGAGTTATAGCCTGAAACGCGTTTTCAGAACATTCCATTGGCCAAATAGGAGATAGACAATGTCGTCGTTTTTTTGCACCCCCTTGTGGCGAATTTTTCCAAAGACAATTTTCCTTTTCCAAATAACTCCCGCCCACATTAATAATTCTTGGCCATATTGTCTATATAGACTAGGGATTGCCCCTTGATGGTTTCCCTTGAGTTTGAAGAACATTCCTCTGGCAAATGAGAAGATATACAATTTCCTCGTTTATTGCGCCCCCTTATGGCGAAAATTTCCGATTTTTTTATCGAACGCCATTAAGTGGAGCATCGACATGTCTCAAAAAATTGGACTTGATCCGATGTCTAATTTTGGATTTCTTTGGATTTTTGATATTCGACGTCTAATTTAGCTTATAAACAAATATTCAAAACGCCACCGTTTCGTAATCGAAGGTCGGATCAAAAAGTGTTTGAGTTTTTCTTTTCGTGTGCGTCTGAAGATGTCGTGTGCAAAGTTTGGTGTTGATTGGTCGAGAAATGTGGGAGGAGTATGGAAGAAACACTTTTGCGGTTTTCGCGATTTTGCGAAAAAAAATTCTAGACGCAAATGGGCGTGGCCTATGCCAAAAGATGCAGCAGACTCCAGTGAATAAGTGGGTACAAGTTTTTGACTGTGGGAGGTTCGGTGTGGGAGTTATAGCCCCAAACGCGTCTTTCCTTGGTATAGCGCCACCTAGTGGCCGGCGTGTCTGGATTTGGTCGTCTGCGTAGTATTCACGGACCTGGATCTAGTGATGCAATTGGCGCGTGTGCACCATTTACTGTTTGGGCTGTGGTACCACTTCTAGATGGGAAGTATAATAATAATAATCCTTACAAAAACAATAGGGATCCAACCTGTTGGCTTGGACCCCTAATTAATCAATCATCAATAAAGAGGATATACATGACATTAAAATGTATGTGTGTATTTCTATTATTTCCCTTATGATTTTTTTCATGACGACCGATAAAAAAGGACAATGTTACCCCTTATGTTTTTTTTCATGACGACCAATAAAAAACGACGGTGTTACCCCTTATGTTTTTTTTCATGACGACCAATAAAAAACGACGGTGTTACCCCTTATGTTTTTTTTCATGACGACCAATAAAAAACGACAGTGTTACCCCTTATGTTTTTTTTCATGACGACCAATAAAAAACGACAGTGTTACCCCTTATGTTTTTTTCATGACGACCAATAATAAACAACACTACCCCTTATGGTACCCCTACGGTACCCCTTATGTTTTTTTTCATGACGACCAATAAAAAACAACAGTGTTACCCCTTATGTTTTTTTTCATGACGACCAATAAAAAACAACAGTGTTACCCCTTATGTTTTTATTCATGACGACCAATAAAAAACGACAGTGTTACCCCTTATGTTTTTTTTCATGACGACCAATAAAAAACAACAGTGTTACCCCTTATGTTTTTATTCATGACGACCAATAAAAAACACTAGCGTTACCCCTTATGTTTTATTTCATGACGACCAATAAAAAACAACAGTGTTACCCCTTATGTTTTTTTTCATGACGTCCAAAGAAAAACAACAGTGTTACCCCCTATGTTTTATTTGATCAATATCGACAGTGTTACCCCTTATGTTTTTTTCATGACGACCAATAATAAACAACACTACCCCTTATGGTACCCCTACGGTACCCCTTATGTTTTTTTTCATGACGACCAATAAAAAACGACAGTGTTACCCCTTATGTTTTTTTTCATGACGACCAATAATAAACAACACTACCCCTTATGGTACCCCTACGGTACCCCTTATGTTTTTTTTCATGACGACCAATAAAAAACAACAGTGTTACCCCTTATGTTTTTTTTCATGACGACCAATAAAAAACAACAGTGTTACCCCTTATGTTTGTATTCATGACGACCAATAAAAAACAACAGTGTTACCCCTTATGTTTTTTTTTTTTTTCATGACGACCAATAAAAAACAACAGTGTTACCCCTTATGTTTTTATTCATGACGACCAATAAAAAACGACAGTGTTACCCCTTATGTTTTTTTTCATGACGACCAATAAAAAACGACAGTGTTACCCCTTACGTTTTTTTCATGACGACCAATAATAAACAACACTACCCCTTATGGTACCCCTACGGTACCCCTTATGTTTTTTTTCATGACGACCAATAAAAAACAACAGTGTTACCCCTTATGTTTTTTTTCATGACGACCAATAGAAAACTACAGTGATACCCCTTATGTTTTTATTCATGACGACCAATAAAAAACGACAGTGTTACCCCTTATATTTTTTTTCATGACGACCAATAATAAACAACACTACCCCTTATGGTACCCCTACGGTACCCCTTATGTTTTTTTTCATGACGACCAATAAAAAACAACAGTGTTACCCCTTATGTTTTTATTCATGACGACCAATAAAAAACGACAGTGTTACCCCTTATGTTTTTTTTCATGACGACCAATAAAAAACAACCGTGTTACCGCTTATGTTTTTTTTCATGACGACCAATAAAAAACGACAGTGTTACCCCTTATGTATTATTCGATAAATTTCGACATTTCAACAGATGACATCACCCGGACTTGAACCCCGTTCTCCAGGGGGATAGGCAGAATGCACTCCACTGCACCACAGAGGCGAAGACAAAATGCATTAATCAATCATCAATAAAGAGGATATACATGACATTAAAATGTATGTGTGTATTTCTATTGTTTCCCTTATGTTTTTTTTCATGACGACCGATAAAAAACAACAAGTGTTGCCCCTCATGTTTTTTTTCATGACGACCGATAAAAAACAACAGAGTTACCCCTTATGTTTTTTTTCATGACGACCAATAAAAAACAACAGTGTTACCCCTTATGGTTTTTTTCATGACGACCAATAAAAAACAACAGTGTTACCCCTTATGTTTTTTTTCATGACGACCAATGAAAAACGACAGTATTACCCCTTATGTTTTTTTTCATGACGACCAATAAAAAACGACAGTGTTACCCCTTATGTTTTTTTTCATGACGACCAATAAAAAACAACAGTGTTACCCCTTGTGGTTTTTTTCATGAAGACCAATAAAAAACAACAGTGTTACCCCTTATGTTTTTTTTCATGACGACCAATAAAAAACAACAGTGTTACCCCTTATGTTTTTTTTCATGACGACCAATAAAAAACAACAGTGTTACCTCTTATGTTTTTTTTCATGACGACCAAAGAAAAACAACAGTGTTACCCCTTGTGGTTTTTTTCATGAAGACCAATAAAAAACAACAGTGTTACCCCTTATGTTTTTTTTCATGACGACCAATAAAAAACAAAAGTGTTACCCCTCATGTTTTTTTTCATGACGACCGATAAAAAACAACAGAGTTACCCCTTATGTTTTTTTTCATGATGACCAATAAAAAACAACAGTGTTTCCCCTTATGTTTTTTTCATGACGACCAATAAAAAACAACAGTGTTACCTCTTATGTTTTTTTTCATGACGACCAAAGAAAAACAACAGTGTTACCCCTTGTGGTTTTTTTCATGAAGACCAATAAAAAAGAACAGTGTTACCCCTTATGTTTTTTTTCATGACGACCAATAAAAAACAGCAGTGTTACCCCTTATGTTTTTTTTCATGACGACCGATAAAAAACAACAGAGTTACCCCTTATGTTTTTTTTCATGACGACCAATAAAAAACAACAGTGTTACCTCTTATGTTTTTTTTCATGACGACCAAAGAAAAACAACAGTGTTACCCCTTGTGTTTTTTTTCATGAAGACCAATAAAAAACAACAGTGTTACCCCTTATGTTTTTTTTCATGACGACCAATAAAAAACAAAAGTGTTACCCCTCATGTTTTTTTTCATGACGACCGATAAAAAACAACAGAGTTACCCCTTATGTTTTTTTTCATGATGACCAATAAAAAACAACAGTGTTTCCCCTTATGTTTTTTTTCATGACGACCAATAAAAAACAACAGTGTTACCTCTTATGTTTTTTTTCATGACGACCAAAGAAAAACAACAGTGTTACCCCTTGTGGTTTTTTTCATGAAGACCAATAAAAAAGAACAGTGTTACCCCTTATGGTTTTTTTCATGACGACCAATAAAAAACAGCAGTGTTACCCCTTATGTTTTTTTTCATGACGACCAATAAAAAACAACAGTGTTACCTCTTATGTTTTTTTTCATGACGACCAAAGAAAAACAACAGTGTTACCCCTTGTGGTTTTTTTCATGAAGACCAATAAAAAACAACAGTGTTACCCCTTATGTTTTTTTTCATGACGACCAATAAAAAACAGAAGTGTTACCCCTCATGTTTTTTTTCATGACGACCGATAAAAAACAACAGAGTTACCCCTTATGTTTTTTTTCATGACGACCAATAAAAAACAACAGTGTTACCCCTTATGGTTTTTTTCATGACGACCAATAAAAAACAACAGTGTTACCCCTTATGTTTTTTTTCATGACGACCAATAAAAAACGACACTGTTACCCCTCATGTTTTTTTTCATGACGACCAATAAAAAACAACAGTGTTACCCCTTATGTCTTTTTGCATGACGACCAATAAAAAACAACAGTGTTACCCCTTGTGATTTTTTTCATGATGACCCATAAAAAACAACAGTGTTACCCCTTGTGTTTTTTTTCATGACGGCCAAAGAAAAACAACAGTGACACCCCTTATATTTTATTTGAGAAGGACAAATTTTTTTTTTTTTATATGTTTTTTTTCATGATGACCAATAAAAAACAACAGTGTTTCCCCTTATGTTTTTTTTCATGACGACCAATAAAAAACAACAGTGTTACCTCTTATGTTTTTTTTCATGACGACCAAAGAAAAACAACAGTGTTACCCCTTGTGGTTTTTTTCATGAAGACCAATAAAAAACAACAGTGTTACCCCTTATGTTTTTTTTCATGACGACCGATAAAAAACAACAGTGTTACCCCTTATGTTTTTTTTCATGACGACCGATAAAAAACAACAGAGTTACCCCTTATGTTTTTTTTCATGACGACCAATAAAAAACAACAGTGTTACCTCTTATGTTTTTTTTCATGACGACCAAAGAAAAACAACAGTGTTACCCCTTGTGGTTTTTTTCATGAAGACCAATAAAAAACAACGGTGTTACCCCTTATGTTTTTTTTCATGACGACCAATAAAAAACAAAAGTGTTACCCCTCATGTTTTTTTTCATGACGACCGATGAAAAGCAACAGAGTTACCCCTTATGTTTTTTTTCATGACGACCAATAAAAAACAACAGTGTTACCCCTTATGTTTTTTTTCATGACGACCAATAAAAAACAACAGTGTTACCCCTTATGTCTTTTTGCATGACGACCAATAAAAAACAACAGTGTTACCCCTTGTGATTTTTTTCATGATGACCCATAAAAAACAACAGTGTTACCCCTTGTGTTTTTTTTCATGACGGCCAAAGAAAAACAACAGTGATAACCCTTATATTTTATTTGAGAAGGACAATTTTTTTTTTTTACATGTTTTTTTTCATGATGACCAATAAAAAACAACAGTGTTAGCCCTTATGTTTTTTTTCATGACGACCAATAAAAAACAACAGTGTTGCCCCTCATGTTTTTTTTCATGACGACCGATAAAAAACAACAGAGTTACCCCTTTTTTTTTTTTTCATGACGACCAGTAAAAAACAAACAGTGTTACCCCTTATGGTTTTTTTCATGACGACCAATAAAAAACAACAGTGTTACCCCTTATGTTTTTTTTCATGACGACCAATAAAAAACGACAGTGTTACCCCTTATGTTTTTTTTCATGACGACCAATAAAAAACAACAGTGTTACCCCTTATGTCTTTTTGCATGACGACCAATAAAAAACAACAGTGTTACCCCTTGTGATTTTTTTCATGATGACCCATAAAAAACAACAGTGTTACCCCTTGTGTTTTTTTTCATGACGGCCAAAGAAAAACAACAGTGATACCCCTTATATTTTATTTGAGAAGGACAATTTTTTTTTTTTTTATATGTTTTTTTTCATGATGACCAATAAAAAACAACAGTGTTTCCCCTTATGTTTTTTTTCATGACGACCAATAAAAAACAACAGTGTTACCCCTTTGTTTTTTTTTCATGACGTCCAAAGAAAAACAACAGTGTTACCCCCTATGTTTTATTTGATAAATATCGAATGTGTTACCCCTTATGTTTTTTTCCCATGATGACTGATGAAAAACAACAGTGATACCCCTTATATTTTATTTGAGAAGGACAATTTTCTTTTTTTTTGATATGATTTTTTTCATTACGACCGATAAAATACGACAGTGTTACCCCTTATATTTTATTTGACAAAGACAACAGTGTTCCGTTGCCCCTTATGTTTTTTTTATGACGACCAATAAAAAACAACAGTATTACCCCTTATGTTTTTATTCATGACGACCAATAAAAAAACAACAGTGTTACCCCTTATGTTTCATTCGATAAAAACAACAGTGTTACCCCTTATGTTTTTTTTCATGACGTCCAAAGAAAAACAACAGTGTTACCCTCTATGTTTTATTTGATAAATATCGACAGTATTACCCCTTATGTTTTTTTCCCATGATGACTGATGAAAAACAACGGTGATGCCCCTTATATTTTGTTTGAGAGGGACAATTTTCTTTTTTTTTTAGATGTTTTTTTTCATGACAACTGATAAAAAACAACAGTGTTTCCCCTTATGTTTTTTTTCATGACGACCAAAGAAAAACAACAGTGTTACCCCTTGTGTTTTTTTTCATGACGACCAATAAAAAACAACACTGTTACCCCTTATGTTTTTTTTCATGACGACCAATAAAAAACAACAGTGTTATCCCTTATGTTTTTTTTCATGACGTCCAAAGAAAAACAATAGTGTTACCCCCTGTGTTTTATTTGATAAATATCGACAGTGTTACCCCTTATGTTTTTTTCCCATGATGATTGATGAAAAACAACAGTGATACCCCTTATATTTTATTTGAGAAGGACAATAATGTTTTTTTTTTATGTTTTTTTTCATTACGACCAATAATATACGACAGTGTTACCCCTTATATTTTATTTGACAAAGACAACAGTGTTACGTTACCCCTTATGTTTTTTTTCATGATGACCAATAAAAAACAACAGTATTACCCCTTATGTTTTTATTCATGACGACCAATAAAAAAACAACAGTGTTACCCCTTATATTTCATTTGATAAAAACGACAGTGTTACCCCTTATGTTTTTTTTCATGACGACCAAAGAAAAACGACAGTGCCACCCCCTATGTTTTATTTGATTAATATCGACAGTGTTACCCCTCCTGTTTTTTCCATGTTGACCAATAAATAACGACAGTGGTACCCCTGTCGACGTTTTTTCGTGGATCCGAACGAGAGCTTTTTAGAGTGTTAACCTCCGAACTTATCAATGCACCATCAAGACACCGGATAGAGTCATCACAAAGGTTTTACTTGACTTTATAATTCGCATGAAATAGAGATAAGAGTATTCCAGAAGATGAGATCAACCGGACTTGAACCCCGGTCCCCAGGAGGATAGCTCACAGCTCTCTCCACTTCCCACTGAGATTTGCAATTTAATTATGTCTGAGGTTATATATGCAATAGACATGATAGCATGAAGTTTAAAATTCAAGATATTGAAATTTCCACAGAAATTGAGCCGCGGTCTCCAGTGGGTTAGGCAGAGTGCACTCCACTGCACCACTGAGGCGATGATATTACCCAATAATCAATAAAGAGGATATAAATGACATTAAAATGTATCTGTGTAGTTCTATTATTTCCCTTATGGTTTTTTTCATGACGACCAATAAAAAGCGACAGTGTTGTTACCCCTTATATTTTATTTGACAAAGACAACAGTGTTACCCTTTATGTTTTTTTCATGACGACCAATAAAAAACAACAGTGTTACCCCTTATGTTTTTTTTTCATGACGACCAATAAAAAACAACAGCGTTACCCTTTATGTTTTTTTTCATGACGACCAATAAAAAACAACAGTGCTACCCCTTATGTTTTTTTTCATGACGACCAATAAAAAAACACAGTTATGTTTTTTTTCAACCCTTATGTTTTTTTTCATGACGACAAAAGGAAAACAACAGTGTTACCCCCTATGTTTTATTTGATAAATATCGCCAGTGTTACCCCTTATGTTTATTTCATGACGGCCGATAAAAAATGACAGTGGTACCCCTGTCGACGTTTTTGCGGGGATCCGAACCTGAGCTGTTTAGAGTGATAACTTCCGAAATTATCAATGCACCATCAAGACACCGGATAAAGAGAACTCAATGGTTTTACTTGACTTTATAATTCGCATGAAATAGCGATAAGAGTCTTCCAACAGACATCAACCGGACTTGAACCCCGTTCTTCAGTGGGTAGGCTCACAGCTCTCTCCACTACCCACTGAGATTTGTAAATTAAGTATCTGTGGTTATATATGACATGATAGCGTTACGTTTAAAATTAAAGATATTGTGTTTTCCACAGAAATTGAGCCGCGGTCTCCAGTGGGTTAGGCATAATTTCCACATTGTTTACTTGCTAACGTTTGTGAATAACAGTGGATATTTGGCAGAACTCTTTTTACACAC
This sequence comes from Gadus morhua, assembly GCF_902167405.1. Lineage (NCBI taxonomy): Eukaryota > Metazoa > Chordata > Actinopteri > Gadiformes > Gadidae > Gadus > Gadus morhua. The sequence continues at coordinate 6,149,758 of NC_044069.1, forward strand.
CAGTAGAGTGTTTATCAGAGCGGAGCCCTGAATGTGACGTCACCGGTCATCTCGTCTCTGTAAACAATGGATGTTGCGCAGCATTTATTATGACGTCATTATATAGACTCTCTCTCAGCACCCCCCCCCTGGGACTGACTTCCCGCGTCCCTGGTGTTACCCCCTATATTTTATTCGATACATTTCGACAGTGTTGTATATTACACTATAACTTTCTTCATAGGACATTTTAATAGTCTTTGACGTTTAACAGATCAATAGGCTATTCAATATAATCAATATAAATGTGTACACATCACTGTATTACTTAAATATAGATGGATAGACCAATGGGCCTATATATTATTGTATGTACGTTTTTATTATACTGACGCAAGTGTATTTATTCTGTTCAATGAGATGTTAACTGATAACATATAGGCTTTTTGTTATGGTAGCAGCCATGGTGACAATGGCTGGCTGCCACAGGTCGCTCATTCAGCCATACCTCTGGTTGGTTGCGACCTATTTGCCGCCAAAAGGGTCGCGACGCTTTTATGGTCGCGACCTAGTCGGTCAGCCTGCCAGAGCCAGCTGCCAGCTGCTGATTTAGTACCATCCTACTAAATCATACAAAAATGTTCAAATGAAAGAGGCCGATTTCTTCAGTAAGTTTGACTGAAAGAACAGAAATGTGTCTGACCCCGGAGAGAATCGAACAACCGCCTTCTTGATTAGCAACCAGGCGTCACTACCGCTTGTACCACTGTGACAAAATCTTCCACATCTTGCACTTATATCAACCTATATCACTCTATAACGAAGAACTTTGTGCATAACATACCTTATTAGGCTTCATGACATTTAACAAAACAAAAAGGCTATATATAATATATAAAATACATTATTAGAATGCGCCCCAAATTACTACTAATATATCACTCTATAACGAAGAACTTTGTGTATAAATACCTTATTAGGCTTACTGTCATTTAACAAAACAAATAGGCTATAAAATATCTTAAATACATTATTTGAATCCGCCCCAAATTACTATTATATTTTATTGACACTGATAGACCAACGATTTCATCATTTTAAACTGTAGGCCTACTTCAATATAAAAATATAAAAATAATATTTGCAATAAAGAGCTGTAGGAAGCTTTCGCCAGAGAGCATGGCTTTCTAGCACTTCAACTGTCGCAAAAAACCCGTTAAGTTACCTTAACATGCAAATTAACTGATAAACGACCTCCCATAGCTTTTGAGCGACCAAGCCAGCCAGCGACCGCAGCGACTGAAAGCAGCCAGACGAGCGACCTACGTCGCGACCAATGCGACCTACGTCGCGACCAATGCGACCTACGTCGCGACCAATGCGACCTACGTCGCGACCAATGCGACCTACGACGCGACCTACGTCGCGACGCACGTCGTTGGCCACTCAGAGAGCTTGGCCTTCCTCCAAACCTGTGCGATGTTTTTTCTCCGCGTGAAGGAGATAAGGATGGGTCAACATCGACATCTGGTGGTGGATGTCAGCCACTGCACAACGCTCCGCTCACAAAACGGCAAGTCGCCCAACATCCCGTTAACGGCTATTCACGGTCATTATTACAGAGTAAATAAAGATTCGTATTGTTGTTGATTGCTGTCATAGGGCCTGTGAATTCCTAACTTTTTTTTAAACTGTACTTTCCGTTATTGTTTAAGGGACACAGACTTCATTTACATAATCTATCTGGCCAACATTCCAGTAGGATAGCCTTTTTTCTTAGCGGATAGGGGTAATCATTTAATTACTGGCTGAGATCAGGCTGAAAATAATTAACAATAAAATTGTGATAAAATTAAATGACTTACTGTAATTAGCATACTAGTAGGTCCAGCCTAATGAGCCTATAAGAGTTAGATAACGCACAGGTCTATACTAAACTTTCATAGGCTATTAAGACAATAGCCTTCCTACAAGTAGACTTGTTCATAAGCACATCAATCAGTCATCCATTTTTACAAACACACAATCAGCATTCCATCCGTATCCATCCAGATTTAACCAACATACATCGTAACGTTCATTTCTCAACCTGCTGCAGACTATAGAGGTCCTATAGTCCTACAATCAAAGTAGAACGGATTTCACCAAGGGTATGCGTAAAAAAAATACCTATCTACATATCGCTATGAATTATAACAGGTCTTGGCCTTATTTACGACTATGACACTCAATAAATCCGCAAAGCCACACTGCAATCCTTCGCGTCCTGCGAAATATCCAGAGAAAGTCTACCAAACGGATGAGAAATCCTGGTCGCTCTGCTGCCCCTTCGTGGCTCAACCCTATATCTGCACCCCCAGTCGTCCGCAGACCAGAGATTGGGTGTTTTTTAAGTTTTCTTGGCACAGGCTCACAGCCACCCGGCGTCTCCGTCCTCGCGGTCTCTTCGGAACCGTGGAATTTCAGAGTTCTTATCTCGGCCTGCACGTTGCTTATCGGTGACCACCAACAAACAGCATTGTCTGCGATTGAGCCAAAGGACAAAAAAACTTTATACACGCGACTCCTCCAGGGAGGGGGGAGGCGGGAGGGGGAGGAGGAGTGGGGGTGCAGGGAAGCACTGGTATATAAAGTCTTTGGGCTTGCTCGTGTGGGTACACATCACTAGACCTCGAGACTTCGATTCGCCGAGAGACGCAACTAAAAAGACGCTCCTGCAACAGATCGATTCAACGCTTTTCTCCACAAGTTCAAGAAGAACAAGTGGATTTTCGTGACTTCTACCTGTAGGATTATTACTTTCGCGCAAAAAACAATCTTATTTTTTGTGAGAAAGACAAGCAGTCGTCCAGTTAGAAATACTTCTAAAGATGGATTTACGCGCGGTGACCTCCCTGCTGTCCGTCATGTTGGCCGCGGTGTTGAACACAGGTAAATAGTCAACGATTCACTCATTTAGCTTTGGATTGTGTATTTAGCATGCCAGTTCTTAACACGTGTACAACTATTTAATGCGCTCCGTGAGAAGAGTAGATGCGGACTTTCAAGTCAAGTGTCAAAGTTTAACTACAAGCTGTCGTTTCCAAATGTCTAGCTTTTTGCACTCATGCATGACGACCTATACTACTATCCAGCCATGACGATGAGGGAAACATTTGCTGAAATTAAATACGTTTCTTTCTTTCCCCTTATCGCAGTTGTGTCTGCTCCCGCGAGCGAGGTCCCCGCGGCCAGCCTCGTGAGCCACGTCAGGAACAAGCGATGCTCGTGCGCGACCTTCCTCGACCACGAGTGCGTCTACTTCTGTCACCTGGACATCATCTGGGTCAACACGCCAGAGTGAGTAGCCCCCACTGCTTAACAACTAGATCCAACATCATCATTGTTTATCTTCATGTTAGTTAGTTAGTTAGTTAGTTACCCTATATTTTTAGTAGAATCGTGACTAATATCATTGAATTGTTTCTCTCCAGGCGCATCGTCTCGTACGGGCTAGGAAACATGCCGAGAAGGAGGCGCTCTGCCGGGGTGCCCCCCGCTAAGAGCCACGGGGGGGCCCGCTGCAGGTGCCTCAAGGGAAACGACAGCGCCTGTAACAACTTCTGTCAGCCGGAACACCAACTCAGGTACGGCATATTGTGTCATATGGTGGCGATGTCTGCTATAGCCGTGTTCTAATCCGAGCCAACTCAAACACATGGCTCGGAGCCTTTTTAAAGTCAGATCTAGCCCGTAGCACCAATGTGTTAAGAGTACAATAATAATAATAGATATGGAATTATATATAATATAATTGGTCTCCCACGTAATTGTTTCCACTCCGCTGCACACACGCACACTTGTTTGTGTTACGCGACACGCCATGAAATATGAGTCCTGTCATCTAATCGCGGTTTCCGACGCCTTTTATCCTGCAGGCAAAACAAGACGTCGCTAGGCAAGAAGATCCGTCGCGCGGAAGGCGAGCGCTGCTCCGGGGCTGGCTGCGCGCGCACACCGAGTATGAAAAGGTACGGAAGAAAAAAACGAAATTCTTCGGTGACAGTCGGAGGCACGCAGAAAAGAAGGGAAATACCTGGGGTTTATTTTGCAAAATAAACCCACAGATAATTATTTACGCTCACGCAATGCGAAGGCGTGGGAGCGAGTGTGTTTCTTGGCAGGCGGACCAATTCTCGTACTACTGTAAGGGATTACTCCACGTGTTGACGGACAGGTTTAAAGTGAAGGGTTTCTAACTAGACTATCCCTCAAGCCACGGATTTAATATCCGACGTCACGACGACAAACGTTGGTTTTATCCCCTAGGTCTTAAATTATTAACGGTTTGTCTTCCATTTTGGTCGATGAGTTGTCCTAAAATAGACGTAGTCCCGCCACATTCCCCCCTGGCCAAACTGTCAGAGTGAATCAGTAATGGAGGCTCGGCGTCTTTCAGGTCCCGTCATGTCGTCTCTACACCGGGCTGACCTGCTCCCGGCGGGGGATGGGCTGCTGTTGCTACTCATCGACTCGTACATAAAAGCCCAAAACATACACACGGAATCGACCCCGCATTCACCAGAAAAACCACATGTGCGTGACATGTCGAAGACACCTTTTGACTTGTTTTTCGAAGTATGTTGAAGTCTACGCTGTTGACTGACAGCCGTGTGAACCGCCTCACCCCAGATAATCCTAACCGCGTCCACTTATAACCCCAAAGTTCAGGTATGTGTGGTGTTTTACGGACACTTTGAGTACTCACCGACGTCCTCCTTTTCTTGTGTTTTTTAACAGGAGAACAAACAGGGGAAAACATGAAGAAAACGTCGTCGCCGGTAGCGCTGCGCGCCGTGGCGCAGACCCGCGGCGTCCTGGAGGCGTGGAGGACGAGGAGGTGGAGGAGGGTGGTGGAGGAGGGGCACGTCGCATCCTAGACAGCCTCGGCAGCACCTCCTCAAACCACTAACCCAGCCTCCTCACTGTTACGGAGAGAGGACGCCATCAGCGACAGAAGCTAGAGAACGAAGCGCAATTGCGGCCTAGCGGGCGGCAGTTGGGGGTCGTAACTTGACCCTAAAATGGCCGCCGTGGCCGGCAGAGCGCTGGCCAATGGACTCGCTCGGTTCCACACTTCCTCTGGAAGGGGAAGGCAGGCAGGAGTTCTGCTAACGGGTGGAAAGACTGAACTAAAGGGGGGTTGGACCCTCGGGGACTTGAAGGTCTTGGACAGCATGGGGTCTCAGAGTGAGCAGGGTGACTGAGTGAAAACGCAAAGACCGCTCAAAGACCACTGTTACTCTGTGGACCTCCGAAGAGAACACACCAGCAGAACGTCAGAAGCGTTCTTCTGTTGGGAGGGTTCTTCACGAAGCTGAATGTACTAATATACAGTGTGGATGTCTAAATATTACACAGCGAGAGGCCTCTCTATGGGCGTGTGTGAAGAGCTGTTAAAGCGATCCATGTGGTCGCTCAAAGAAAGATTTTTTGTCAATGACTGAATTCACCCAAAAAGGGGCACATTTTTACTCATAAGTTATTTTTACTCTACGTATATTATGACTGTTATGCTGTTTATTTATTCACATGTTACAGAATGTACTCTTCTAAGGACCATATTGGTTGTCCGTGTCGATGTTTCGCTCTTTTATCATTTCTATGAAATGTGCTGCCATCAAGTTGCCCTGATTCAGGCAGAACTTTAAACATAAAAAATGTTTCACACCAAAGAAAACTAAAGTTGTTCTGTGTTTTTGCATTTTCTCCTCTTTTTCACATCAACATATGATCTGTAGGCCTACATTGTTTCAAATTTGAAACAATGTATACATATTATATTTTATAAATTGGATTCAATTTATAAAATATAGTTGCTACCACTGTAGGTTGAAGAATTTCAACCTTTAGTAATGGCCTCAGGTTAAGAAGCCACGCTATCAGAATACATGAATGTTAACCAGGAGTAGGGTGTAAACTGGACTGCCTTGGTCAACACACGATCTCAAGGGAAGTGCTATCAAACACCAGGTTTTGATGTTTTGTGTGTTAAGTAAAGGAAAGAGAGAGATAGATAGAGGCATGGATAGAAAGAAAGAGAGAGAGGGGTAGAGAGACATGGAGAGACAGAGCGACATGGAGAGACAGAGAGAGAGAGATGGAGAGAGAAACAGCAGTGTGTGTGTGTGTGTGTGTGTGTGTGTGTGTGTGTGTGTGTGTGTGTGTGTGTGTGTGTGTGTGTGTGTGTGTGTGTGTGTGTGTGTGTGTAAGAAATAGAGAGAGATCCATTTAAAGGAGAGCAAATAAAGAGAGCGAGAATCCTAGAAAGTGTTCCTCTTGGAGCCAAGGAAGGCAAAGCCATACAAACACATTTCTCTAATCTAAACGCCAAACCTCTTACACACACACAAACACACCACCGTTCCACACCCAGCTCACACACACACAGCAACTGGGCTTACATTTTAATAACAATATCTAGCACACTCTATTTGTAGTCACTGTATTGTATTGCATTGTTTCGTATCTGCTATATTGTGACCGTCCTCTTGGGTTACAGTGGGTTTGGATGGGGAACAAACAGGCTGGATGACTGTTCTGAAGAAGCGTGACTCAGACTCACACAAAGCCACATTCTCACAGAGCCGCTGCCAAGAGACATGCTTAAGGATACAGCCCTTATTTATTAGTTAACACATTAAGGAAATGGTCCCATGCAGGTGTTCTCTGAGTATGCTGCACGATTTGAGCCACGTGAAGATGATGACCCTAACACCTAACCCCATGAACCGGAATATAGGTAGCGTTACACATACCTTAACCCCCCACGTTGCTTTAACATATATAACTTATAAGACTTATAGTCTTATCAAATAAGAAATGTTTGATAAGGTCCAACAAAAATGTATCTGAAACTAAGTTGGTTTGTTGGCAACTCATCTGTTACCCAGCGAAAAGGTGGAAAACCATAAACTGAGGAACGAAAATACCTTATCTCAATGGCCCGTTGGACAAAGAAAATCCGCTGTCTCCATCCGACCCTGGGATAAATCAGAGCTGATTTCTGTAACAATAAACTATTGATTCGTGCTGAAATTATATTGATTCACTGTTAGGGTGTTTTTGTATTTTCTCAAGTATCAGTTAGCCATTTTTGATCGCCGTTGCTGATACAACGACAAGTTTTTACAAAGTGCTTAATAAATAACCTGGCAGGAATAAAACATGTTTTAAGCTGACACCGACATGCATTGGAGCCAAAACAAACACTAAAGAAAACATAGAAATTAGTTTCAAAGATCAAAAGGAATCAGGGTCGCTGAGATGCGTTTGAGAACTCTGATGCAACAACTCGTGGTCACAACGTACGTTCAGTGATGTTAGGGTGTCTCTAGAGCAGGACAGAGAAGGATCACAAGGTCACAGCCATAGGCAGGCGCTGCTCGGCCTGATTGGTCAGCGCAAACGTTGGCATGTTGGCGTCGGACACAAGGTTATGTTACTTTACATTTTTGATGAATGAACGAATCCTACCACCATGACTTCACACGCACGCACACGCACACGCACGCACACACACGCACACGCACACACACACGCACACACACACACACACACACACACACACACACACACACACGCATGGGCGAACGCACACAAACAAACACACTCACACAAACAAACACAGCCTTTGTTGGATTTGATCCAGAATCTTCTGGGTGGGAGTTGCTAACCCTAATTAAGTTCACAGGCGTCATCGTGTAACCAGAAACAATCAGGCAAAGATAAAAGTCAAAACAACTGATTTTGCAACGCATTTACACAAGTCCTCTCCCTGCCCTCTATCTCTCTCCCCACCTAACCACCGTCCGATGTGTGAGTAAGCGGTTGGCCCATTGGAAGGGTTAATGGATTGTCATGCGGATGACTGTGCTCTCGAAGAGGTTAATAAACCTCATTCCATCGGGGCCGCGTGTCCCCTAACAATGGCACTCAGCGTGCGAGGTTAGCCTCTGTGCGTAAGGGATTCCCCTGAGACGCTTGCTTCTGGCGGAGCTCATTAGCCCGTTGAATAGGGCCCCGGCAACAGCATAATAGCCCATTACAACGCATGGAATCTCTCGGCATTCTCTCTCTATCTATCTCTCTCTCTCTCTCTCTCTCTCTCTCTCTCTCTCGCTCGCTCTCTCTCTCTCTCTCGCTCGCTCTCTCTCTCTCTCTCTCTCTCTCTCTCTCTCTCTCTCTCTCTCTCTCTCTCTCTCTCTCTCTCTCTCTCTCTCTCTCTCTCTCTCTCTCTCTCTCTCTCGCTCTCTCTCTCTCTCTCTCGCTCGCTCTCTCTCTCGCTCGGGCTCCCGAGTCGAACAATGGAACTGTGCGGTGGA
>NC_044069.1:6231245-6253745 GCF_902167405.1 Gadus morhua
GGGGGGGACAGGAGGGGGAAGTGTTCTAGGAAGAGCGAGGGGAAAGTGTGTCCCGCCATGACAGAAGGAGGGGGTTTGAGTCGAGGACATGACGAGTGATTATGGATCTCCGTGGCGGTTTGGAGGAAAGCCCAGAAGTGGATCCACTTTGGTTATTATTAACGGCGCTGACGTCAAAGCGTGCGGGTGTCTGTGTGTCACGGCCCTGGCCTGCGCACTTCCGGCGAAATGACAAGAAAAACAATTACCCGTTTCTTGTTATCGGCTTTTTCCATTAAATGCGTCACTTGTGCTTGAGCAGCGCTTGCGTCAAGCCGTGCGCTACGACCCTGGTCTGCAGGCTTCAGGTAAGTGACGAGAAAAACAATTACGATTTCTCGGTACCTGCTGTTTTCTATTTTCTTTTTTATTTGTTTCTTTTTTTATGACTTTTGGGAAATGCAACATCACGTGCCAACTGCATTGTGCTATATTCCACCCCGATGATTCCATCAAACCATCGTTAACGACGATGGTTCCATTCCGATGTAGAGTCCGAATTCCCCCTCTAACATAAAATAACAACGTTAAACGTGAGTTATCGTACCGAGGTTTCCAGTCACATTATAAATCGATTCTAGAAGCACACACACACACACACACACACTCCTGTGAGGTCAAAGGATAATCAGCTTAACCCCGTGCACCAATCAGAGGAGAGGGCACGGAGGGTCACATGATGCGGACAGGCTGATAAGAGGCGGGGGTTGTGCTGTGTTTTTACGGTTCCGTTCTGCCTACGGTGAAAATAACAGACCGAGAGCCGACCGAAGATAAAGTTGACGACTACTCCTCTTCGCGTTGTAAAGATGGCCAGATGTCACCGCCGAAGCGGCCGGAGATCGGACCGGCTATGTGGACGACCACAGACACAGAAGGACGCGGCAAACGCAGTAAAACACACATAATGTACATAAGGGGGTATGATTTGGTCGATGTGATTAGGAATTTGTGGAACAGCCCAAAAAGAAGAGCACAGACTCGATTTTAAAGGTCTGATTTGGATGACATCTCGAGATTATAAACTGAAGATTTGAATAAAAATTCCTGGACAGGACGATGATGGATAATCAAGACGCATAACTGCTACCTCGTTTTGACGAAGACACTCAGCCATGGTGTTATGAAAGATGTATACAGAATATCAACACTGTGTGATAGATTCCAGCTAGTGCAGTGTAAGCCACATTTTTACAGCCAAAGTTTAACACCAGGCAACATTAAAAATGTGACGCCCAAAGCCCCAGGGCAAAACTTGAATAAACTCATTAAACCCCAAAGCAGGGAAAAAACCGAGACTGAGGACTTTATGGAGAACAGTCTAGCATAACCTATCGGCGTGTAACATACTCAGTGGGCAGGTAGACCTTTGAAATAAACAGGACAGATTGGAAGAAGCCATTATCTGTGTGGGCAGACTGCGGCTATCTACAGGAAAATAACAGCAGGGGTTGCGCATTAAACACAAGGCCAAGTGTAACAAAATCTGGTCAAGATGCACAGAAATAGAATCTTTTCGGAGGCCGTCGGAAGCAGATTGGATGTTATTCACCACAATTTTACATGTGTTGAAAATACTGGAATCTGCACAAACACACACACACAGACAGAGACAGAGAGACAGAGAGACAGAGAGAAGTGATAAACAGTTTAATTTCCTCCTTTTTCTTGCTCAACTGTTAGTTTGTTTGCTGTTCTCCAACAACCTCAGTTGGACTCCGTTTAGAAACCAGTTGGTTTACAACTAAATAGTTCCTTTATTGCTTTCTAATAGGGTTTTGATACTGGACCACACATGCACGCGCACACACACACAAACACACACACATACAAAGGTTACAAAGTAAAGGGTTCAAGTTAAAAGATACTGTGGAACAGAAGGTGTGTGTGTGTCCGGGTATCTGGCAGGCCGGGCCAGAAGAGACAGGTCCATCTCATAGACAAGCACAATGGGGACAGTCTCTGAGGGAGTGTGGAGGTGAGAGAGAGACAGAGAAAGAAAGAAAGAAAGAAAGAAAGAAAGAAAGAAAGAAAGAAAGAAAGAAAGAAAGAAAGAAAGAAAGAAAGAAAGAAAGAAAGAAAGAAAGAAACACAGCGAGAGAGAGAGCAAGATCGAAACTGAGAGAGACAGAGAGTGAGAGATAGAGAGAAAGCCAGAGAGAGAGAGAGAGAGTGAGAGAGAGACTGAGGGAGCGAGAGAGAGCAAGAGGGAGAGAAAGAGAGAGAGAGAGTGAGACAGAGCTAGAGAGCAGGAGAGAGAGCGAAAGCAAAAGGGAGGACAGAGTGAGGAACAGGGCAGTCTATTTAAGGCAAGGGTGAGGATGAGGATGATGAAGACGATGAGGACGATGGTGATAATGACCTAAAAAGTGTTCCGGGTTTGGACCAGAGGAGCTCTCTGGCTGAGTCCGCCTTTAAGTTAAAACAACAAGGCCCCCTGTGTGTGGTGTGTGTGTGTGTGTGTGTGTGTGTGTGTGTGTGTGTGTGTGTGTGTGTGTGTGTGTGTGTGTGTGTGTGTGTGTGTGTGTGTGTGTGTGTGTGTGTGTGTGTGTGTGTGTGTGTGTGTCTTTATATATGTGTGTGTGTTTGAGTGTTCAAGTCTGTGTGCACTAGTGTTTGTGTAGACCATGCCTGCATGCCCATGCATTTGTCTACGTTCTGCTGTGAGAGTGTGTGTGTGACTATGCATGCGTGAGCAGGTGTGATTGCATCCATGGGAGTTGGGGGTCAATGCGTGATTGCGTTGAAGTGTACGTCTCTGCATGCCTGCCGGTGCAAGTGATTGGGTCTGCCTGTGGGCATGTGCCCGCGTGTAAATGTGTTTCCCTGCTGCGGTGTGGTCTCAGAAGATGCAAGTGTTCTTGTTCGCTGTCCGTTAGCCTAACGCTAATCAAATGTGATGCTACACGTGTTACTGTTGTATCAGGAGGTGGGGAAGGAGGGAGAGGGGGGGAGATGGAGAGGGAGAGGGTGAGGGAGAGGGAGAGGGGGGGGGGAGATGGAGAGGGAGAGGGTGAGGGAGAGGGAGAGGGAGAGACAAAGACAGGGAGAGAGGGAGAAAGAGAGAGACAGAGCGTGAGAGAAAAAGAGACAGAGACAGACAGAAAAAGAGAGAGACAGTCAGAGAGAGGGGGAGAGGGATAGACGTTGGGGGCCGGGGGGGGGGGGCCGGGGGGGGGGGGGGACTGAAGTAGCTCTGCTTTGTATACACACACAGCTAGAGTACCGCGCCATGATCTGGGGCAATGTTCAGAGTCAGAGAGGAGGGTGCACATGAGGACGAGGTGGAGATGATGAGGGGAGAAGGAGGGCATGATATAGGGGGGGGGGGGAGGAGGAGAGGAGGGGAGAAGGGGGGAGAAAAGTAGGAGGGGAGGATGACGAAGGATGGATATTCACGGGGAAACATTGATTCACCGTCCGCTAAGCGGACGGTGAATCAATCTGGGAAACATGTTGGAAATAATATAATAACAATACACTCGGGCGTGTGAGGCTTCTAATGTGTTTGTTAAAATTAAATTAAAATAAATATTTTACTAAGAGATTCTTGAACACACACACACACACACACACACACACACACACACACACACACACACACACACTCAACATATCTAAATAAAGAGAGATGCGACGCAGACAGACAGACGGCCAGCACAGTCTCCTACGTCTAATGCTGGGTTGGATCATTCCCCAAATCCTACCTTCCAGACCCGACTGCTGTCACAGCTTCTCAGCAGATGGCCTGGGAGATCCCAGTCAAGCCCCCAATATAAACAAGCACACAAACACACACACAGACACACACACACAGAGTCTGAGTTAACCTGTGTATGTGTGCGCATGTGTGTGTGAAAGCAAGAGCGCATTGAGAGGTAAACATACACAGAGAGAAAGAGAAAAGAGAGAGAGAGAGAGAGAGAGAGAGAGAGAGAGAGAGAGAGAGAGAGAGAGAGAGAGAGAGAGAGAGAGAGAGAGAGAGAGAGAGAGAGAGAGAGACAGACAGGCAGAGAGGGAGAGAGAGAGAGTGACAGAGAGAGAGAGCGAGCGAGATTGAGGGCGGGAGTGGGACAGCGAGCGAGCGAGAATGTGTTTATTCTGCAGGGAGGACGGCTCAGGATGTGAGGAGACGGGCCGAACCCGACAGCCTGTCTTGTGCTGTCCAACATCCACACCCTGCTCTCAATCAGGTCCTCTTTGAAGCGCAGCAGCCAGGCGGTACAGCAACCTGACCCAGTTTGGAAGATCCAAACTCTCCACCACCTTTAACTTAAAGATCACACTGATCACATGTCAGGGGGGAGGGTCCTTATAGAGGGAGGGGGGAGAGAGAGTGAGAGAGATGGGATGAAGAGATAGAGAGGGATGGAGAAATGGACAAGGAGGAGAAGGAGGGGAGAGAGAGAGAGAGAGAGAGAGAGAGAGAGAGAGAGAGAGAGAGAGAGAGAGAGAGAGAGAGAGAGAGAGAGAGAGAGACAGACAGACAGAGAGAGACAGGGAATTTAAAGATACTGAGATAGAGAGAAAGAGAGAGACAGAGAGACGGATGGAGAAAGAGAGAAGAGAGGAAGGCAGACAGAGAGAGACACAGAGAGAGACAGATAGAGAGAGAGACTGAGAGAGACAGATGGAGAGAGAGAGATTAATAGAGAGAGATGGGGGGGGAAAGAGAGAGGAAGACAGAGACAGAGAGCGAGAGAGACACAGACAGAGTCAGAGAGAGACAAATAGAAAGAGACAGATTAATAGAGAGACACGGGGAGATAAGAGTCGACAAGTTACTGGAGAATGGGATAAGGAGAAAGAAAACAAGAAAGCCAGTCTCACTTTGATGAGAACTAAAATGACTTGCACATGATTCCCAAAGTCATGGAATTCACTTCCTGCCAGAAGAGAGAGAGAGAGAGAGAGAGAGAGAGAGAGAGAGAGAGAGAGAGAGAGAGAGAGAGAGAGAGAGAGAGAGAGAGAGAGAGAGAGAGAGAGAGAGAGAGAGAGAGAGAGAGAGAGAGAGAGAGAGAGAGAGAGAGACAAAACACACACACACAAAACACACACTCCCAGTGACTTTGTCCTCCTAAGTCTCTTTTTGAAAGCTGGCCTGTTGGGGTCGTGACCCTCCCCCCTCCCCCCAGATGGTGGCACAAAGTTGGGGGGGGGGGTTCGCTTAATGGCCACCACTCTCCCCCCCCCCCCCCCCCCCCCCCCTCCTCCTCCTGCAGCTGGCTGACTGTGACACGTCAAGCCCCTCCACAGCACACGCCCAGACCAAAGACCTCAAGACAGGCCACAAATCAAGCACGCACGCGCACACACACACACGCACACACCCACAAACACACACACACACACACACACACACACACACACACACACACACACGCACACACACACTAATAATAACAATAGCAGACAGGAATACACTCTCCATCACACACAATACAGGGGCCCAGTAGCACCGCGCCTCCTATCCACCATGAAGATACATTTACAAGATACACACACACACACACACACACACACACACACACACACACACACACACACACACACACACACACACACACACACACACACACACACACACACACACACACACACTGATTTATATCCCAGTAATACACTCACAATCACACGCAATACAGAGCTCGGCCTCTTATCCACCATGAAGATACATTTACAAGATACTATGGACTCACATAGACACACACACACAGAAAAACACGCAAACACACACCCACACACACAACACAGAGACACGAAAACAAACAGCATGCAGACACGCACACATTTACACATAAACGTCAACGACCAAACACACACAAACATGCACACCCACACACACTGATAAAAAAAAACCTCTGACGTGCGCACACCACAGCCATATCTATGTGTTCAAACACTGGTGTGTCACCGTTCAGCGCGACTCTGTTCAGAGTCGGGCGTCAGCGGGAGTGAATCAGACCTGTGAGCGCCGCCGCGCCCCGTCCGACCGCCGACGTCAGCCGGGCTCAATCAGCGCACGGCCTCGTGTTCACGGCGGCCCGTCGCCGGGGACAACCCGGGCACTGATTAATGCGCCCAAATCTGATGATCCGCCGATTGGTGATGCGTCGCACGCTTAACCGGCGGGCCTGACCCCCCCCCCCCCCCCCTGCATCTCCGCGGAGGAGGACCGGAGACCAGACGGAGGAGGGGTGAGTCATCGCCATGGTTACCGATCCCTCGGACGTAGGGGGGACATGTAGTTAGGAACGAGTTTGTTGTTGTTGATATTTATCCGATTTTTTCCGGGTTGTAATGTTGCTTAATTAATACTTACAGGATATAATTATACTTATTTTACTTAAATAGAAATGTACAGTTTTATCAAGAGGGACAAGATTTTGCCATAGAGATTTTTTATTTTTTTTATTTCTACTTGGTTTGACATTCCACATGCTACAGACTTCATAGAATCCAGCATAGAAATGTTGGATTTTAGCTAAGTACTAACGTAGAGTCGTGTTTACATTCAAGCATATAATCATCTTGTTTTCGGTACGTTATGACGTAAATTCATGCACAGAATCGTCTTGTTTGATGTAAGTATTAGTGTAAAATCAAGTCTAGAATTGCTTGATTTGCCATTAATTTGGCATTAACGTACTGTGTAATCGAGGGCAGAACAGCCTGGGTTTACGCCTGCATTCATGTAAAATCGTGCGAAGGATCATCCCACTTTATGCCTGTAATAACCTAAGAAACTGGCATGGAATCGTCTGGTTTGCCGTATTAAAGGTATTATAGTAAAATCGAGGTTAGAAATGTAAAATCAAGCGCAGAACTATTTTATGTATGCGCGTAAATTCGAGCATCAAATCGTACGAATTAAAGTTAAATCTACCGTACAATCGCCTGGTTTGCCTGCCGTAGGAATTAACCTAAAATCTAGCGTAGAATCGCATAGAATAAACATTGACGTAAAATAAAGTGCAAAACCGCCTGGTTGTTCGCCTGCATTCATGTAAAACCCGATCGTGTGCGTGCATTAGCGTTAAGTATTAACGTAAAAAATCGATCGGGAACATCGTGGTTCTCCCCGTCGTGTGTGTGTGTGTGTGGCGCCCCCTACCGTGTGAAGTGGTCGGCCAGGCTGCCCACCAGCTCGCCCGCCCGGTCCTGGCCCGGCCACAGCGCCCCCCCCTGCAGGTACAGCAGGAAGTCGTCCTGGGACGTCGTGTGGAGCGCCACCGTCTGGTCGGCGCCGCCCGTCAGACTCACGCCCGTCAGCTGCTCGGCCAATCAGAGAGCAGAGAGAGAGCGAGGGGCGGGGCGTCAGACATGTAGCGGAATAATACGATTGTTTGAATGTTTTTTGAATAACCATCATCCTGATATTCAGAATCATAGTGAACATGAGAATAAGAGACACAGAGAACTACAATTATCATTGAGATAATCATAACACTTTTAATAATATGATATCATATCATCAATGTCAATATTCAACACAAGATAACAATGTCAAGGCACTTTTTATTTGTACTTTTTAAATGTAAACGATAATGTTAATTGATGCGAGCAGAATGAAGCCAGAGTGTTAATTGGGGCATGAGATGCAGGCAGCAACCTCAGCAGCCTACATCGGCTGGTGACGTCCTAGTGGTGAACCTGGGGAACTGCACCCCGGGGAATCCAATGCCGTGAGCAGATTATCTGTGTCTTGACACTGAGCAGGAGTGAGCAGACCTTGACCCACGGTGCACGTTTAAAGTACTGATAAGAGAGGGGGAGGGTCATGAGTCTGACCCAGTTGGACTATAGACAGTGATGCATTGTGGCCGAGAGGAAATGAGAGAGATTGAGAGTTTTTTGTGTCCAAAAAACTCTCAATCAAGAGAGGAGAGAGAGAGAGAGAGAGAGAGAGAGAGAGAGAGAGAGAGAGAGAGAGAGAGAGAGAGAGAGAGAGAGAGAGAGAGAATGATAAGCAAGTGACAGTACTGTATGCTATCAAAAGTCGAAGAGCGAGAGAGGGAGAGCGAGAGCGACAGAGAGGTGGTGGTGGACAATGGGAGAGAGAGAATAGGATACAGAGAGAGAGCGCTGATGCTAAGCCTCTTCCGGCAGGCGGTAGCGCAGGTTAATCCACAAACTCATGGATACTGTTACTGCTGCTGTCTCCTTCCTTCCTAGAGGACACACTGTGCCCTTTCTGTGGGTCCTCACTGTCTTTAAGGCTTTCCTATAAGTGAGTGACTGTGTGTGTGAAGTGACGTCCCGCAGGAAGGACACACCGTGTCCTTCCTGCGGGACGTCACTTCATACACACAGTCACTCGCTTACACAATCTCTTACGCACTCATTCACCGGCTAACTCTTTGCAAAGTCTTTTTTTTTCACACACACACACACACACACACACACACACACACACACACACACACACACACACACACACACACACACACACACACACACACACACACACACACACACACACACACACACACAAAATTGGTTTCGGTTCAAACCCTAGCCTTCAGGATCCAGGTTCGATGCCCGCTGTCCTCCATCACCCCAGCCTGCTGTGTGTCCTCCCGCCAGCTCTGGGATGAGAGTGGGTCTCTGTGGTCACTGGAGGTCCCCTCAAAACAACGGCTCATTAAGCCTACCAATGCGCCATGGAGTGAGTGGGCTCACTTCCACTCATTAAACATCTCTGTTTGCACACTAGTGAAGGCCAAGACATGGTCGTCCTTTGGGTTTGTTTTGGTTTAATAATAATATCAAAGCGATGATTAGAGGCCTCATGTTTTAGCATAATAATAAGTCTATTTCAGTGTTCAGGCGTGAGTCTCTCTCTCTCTCTCTCTCTCTCTCTCTCTCTCTCTCTCTCTCTCTCTCTCTCTCTCTCTCTCTCTCTCTCTCTCTCTCTCTCTCTCTCTCTCTCTCTCTCTCTCTCTCTCTCTCTCTCTCTCTCTCTCTCTCTCTCTCTCTCTCTCTCTGATTGAAGCATGAAGTGACCTCGGTCTAAGAGATGTGCACACACACACACACACACACACACCTCATCCTCACTGCTGGTGCACAATGTAGGTCACACACCTATCATCCTATATCTCCCCCCAGAGTCCCTCCCTCCATAACCCCCCCCCCCACCCCGGCCTCCCCCTGGCCTCCCCCACTCTTAGGGCCGCTACATGGTCGTTAATTTCCCGACTACACGATGGGGATCTGAATGACGTCAGCAGATTATTGGTGCTAAGGCCGAACACGAATGAGAGGTATGTCAGCCCCAGCGCACGTGTGTGTTGAGGGAGGGAGGGAGGGAGGGAGGGAGGGAGGGAAGGGAGGGAGGGAGGGAGGGGAGGAAGGTGTCATGAGTTTGACCCAGTTGGACTAAGCCAGCCATTATCTTTAGAGGAATGACCTTTTAATGTTTTTACATGTGATTTCGTCCCTGGTGGGGCACTATGAATGGCCATGTTTGAACGGTGCTATATATATAAATACACTTGGCTGGCCTTACTACTATTTCCATCTATTCGTTTCATGTATTTCGATGTGAATCGTGTCGTTTCTTAAAAGGCGCCGTGGGTAAGATTTGACAGCTGGAAGGCGAGAAAAGTGTGAAGCTGAAACAGCCTCATAAACGTCCCATCGCGCTCCACTGACACTTCACACACTTACCGCCGACGGATGTCAGACAAATTACAGTCAAATAATAACAGCTCTTCAGTCTGGTGGTAGACTGGGGACGCCTGAGTTCACGCCCACCACCCTACGGCTGGGAGTCAGACCCACCAACCACCAGACCACCCTGACCCCCCCTGACCCCCCCAGCATCGATCACTCACGACCCCCGTGACCCGGTAGTCTTGGTAACCGGCTGTGGGCTTTAGAAGAGGGCAACCTTGACCTTCTCTCCCTCCTGAGGAACTGGGATGCCATCTTGAATGGGATGTGTAAGT
Organism: Gadus morhua; assembly: GCF_902167405.1. Taxonomy (NCBI): domain Eukaryota; kingdom Metazoa; phylum Chordata; class Actinopteri; order Gadiformes; family Gadidae; genus Gadus; species Gadus morhua. The sequence continues at coordinate 6,241,238 of NC_044069.1, forward strand.
GTGTGCCTGTACGTGCGTGCGTGCGAGCGTGCGTGTGTACGTGTATAGATGTGTGTACATGTGTGTTTATATGCGTGAGTGTATATATGTATGTGTGTGTGTGTGTATATATGCGTGAGTGTACATGTATGTGTGCGTGTCTCGTGGACTCACCTGGTCCAGGGGGGTTCTCTTCAGGACCTTGTACTGCTTCCGGGGCTCCAGCTTGTACAGGTGCTTGTCTGTGATGAGCACGGCCCGGTCCGTACTCTTGTTGAACCGGTTCACCTGAGAACCGCCCCCCCCACACACACCTCATTTAATACTCGATACCAGCTGACCAACTTAAGGGCTATTAAAGGTCCTATGACATGCAACCAGGTGAGATTAGCAGTTACAAAATCGGCCCCTTCTGACATCACAAGTGGGCGTGTCCACCTAGATGTGTGACGGAAGATGAGCGACGTTTGCTACAGACAACTGGGTAGGCTGGTAGACCGATCTATCCAGCACACATCTAGGTGGACACGCCCACTTGTGATGTCATAAGGGGCAGATTTTCAAAACGGCTTGTAACGGCTAGTCACACTCACACCTGGTGGCATGACATGTTACCTTTAAGAACTAGGAGTAGCGTAGTAAGATGCTTTTAATGAAACAACAGACAGTGAGTATTGGGATACATGTCATTTAGGAGCAGGTAGGGGTTAGGGCATCTTGCTGCACATACTGGGATTCAAACCTAGAATCACTAGATTTACCCCATGAAAGTACAATATACAAATTCTTCTTTTTTTTTTACTATAATGTCATGAAGGAGAATGTACTTGTCTCTCTGCTCATGGACTAAGTGCGGGACAACGCGTCGACGTAATCGATGATGTAGACGCATAAATTACGTTGACGCGTTTGTTTTTTCAAGGCCTCAAGGCTTCAAGGTTTTATTGAATGCTACCTTTGACTTCTAAGAATGCATTACTTTGCACTTTTATTTTGGAATTTTAAAGCAATTAACATGTATTGCAATGTTAAGGAATTCATGTTTTTTTCATTCAGATATGTAAATCAACATGTATAAATTGCTATTAGTCAATTAACGCGGAGATAATCGATAATCGAATCGAACTGAAAAAATGAATCGTTAGATTAATCGATGCATCGTAATCGTTTAAAAAATAATCGTTTATCCCAGCCCTATCATGGACCTCTTAAGGTTAGGTTGTGGACATTGGGGATTGAACGCAAAACCTTTCGACCTTGACGTCAAACCCCCTGACGACTAGACTATCCTTCTCCCCCCCTCTTCTGGGTACCTGGTGGGTACCCAGAAGAGGCTATTGTCCAGTAAGACAAAGAGGTTCGTGTCCAAGTTGGTAAAAAGCCATCATCTCTCTGCCGGAGTGGATGTTTAGCGGTGTGTCCACGGAGCTGGAGCCAGATCATCCTTAATGTCTTCTGGCTTAAACGGCGCTTTGAAACCTTCTTAATAAAAACCCCTGACGAGGACAAAATGGCCAACATTATCCGCCGCGCCTGGAAGCAGCTAAGAGGCAGATTAGGGCGAACAATAGTAATGTAGTGTGTACGGATGCTCGTTTCTATGGATCCCCGACTGCTGTCTCACCTCAAACCCAAATCCTTAAACACGAACACGCTTCTGTAATCCCCCGGGAGCGATATTTGTGTTAACAGCGTCGTTTTAGATTTAAAAACCGAAAAGATCAATATAGTTTGTCAATGGGCTTTTTGAAACGCAAATTAGTCTCCCGTGACGGGGACAGAATAAGATGAATGGGTGAGGTTTGGAAATAAATGATCTCTACTGTACTGTACTGTACTATACGATGTATGATGACATGCATACATACATCTTCCACAGTCTTAAACTCTCACACCACTTTGCTCTTAATTTATGTACAGCGTCTCGACTATATATCGGACGGATAACCAATAGCCATTACCATCATGGACTCCGATTTACATTTACATTACATTTAGGGGGTTCTGCTGACGCTTGTATCCAAAGCGACTTACAACCATTCATTCACACATTCAGTGAGTGAGGGGAGAATTGTGTTAAAGACACCCTCAAAACAAAGGACAAAGTTCTCCGTACCTTCCTACAGAGCCCGGAGAAGAGGACCAGACCGAACTGGTCCCTGGTCTTCAGCTCCTTGGAGACCCGGAGGAAGCTGCTGCTGGTCTCGGGACAGTCCCTGGCCTGAGGAGAACACACAAACACACACTGGGGTTTGTACCTGAATTGATCAGGACGTTGGCTGATCCAAAATGGCTGCCAATGATCCCAGCATCATTTTGGATCTGAACACAGACGTATCCAAGATCTTGAATCCTCCAGACCAAACCTGTCCGAATCTAATTTAGGATAAAGTGTCACATTCCCCATAACCTTGCATAGACTGCATCAAAATGTTTACATTTTACGGCATTTAGCAGACGCTAAATGATCGGTTTACACACACATTCACACACGGACCGCGGAGTCAACCACGCAAGGAGCAGTTAGGGTTAGGTGTCTTGCTCAGCAACACCTCGACACTCTTATAATTCCTAAACAAGCCAATCAAAGCAGTGTCTGACTAGACGGTGAACCACTTTACGGAATATCAGAAAGGAAACGAGATGAGGAGGAAACATGCAGCTAAACAGCTATAAAGCGTCCAGCCAGATGTGATACCAAACGTAATAATGATAACCCACCACTGTAAGTTGGTTGAGCCGCAGCACCGTGGCTGATCAATGGAGAGGAAACGACAGTTGAGGAGGAAACATGAGCAGCTACCGGGATATAAAAAGTAATAATCGGGGACACGTAATTTCATTTTTTTCGTGCGAAAAAGCACAAATTTCAAACTCATTCTAAACAGAAGAGATGAACCAGCCACCTTTTTTTCCGTCGCAGCTTGCCTACAGAGCAGCGCACCTGCATTAAATATATCCCTTGAATTGTCACAATTTCTCAGAATCAAAGGTGAAAGTAGAAATGGGTGGCCAAAAGCTGTCATATTGTTAAAAAATGTTTGCTTTTTAGCATGAAAAAATTGAAATTACTTGTCCCAGATCACGAATGAATAGCTTAAATGATGTGGCAGTGTCACGTATTTCCGTGAGACTGGGTTGAATAAAGGGGCTACCACTGCCAGGCTGGTTGAGCCGGGATCACGGCTGATCTTCAGAGAGGAACCAACAGAGTCGAGGGGGGGGGGGCAGCTCCCGAAGACCGTCAGAGTGGAATCAAACTAATCAAAGCACTAGAAGGAGATGGAGCGCAGAGTGTGAACCCAGCGGATGGACGGCCAGAGGACAGCTGGCGGGCTGATCTGCTCACACACACAGAGGGCCCAACACCCCCCCCCCCCCCCCCCCCCCACAGTCAAGGCCCCATATCACATTAGCAGGCTAGGGTCTCCGTGACAACCCCTGCTCCAGTTCCCCTCACAGGCCCAGTGTTCACACATCCCAGAATAAACAGGGCGGCTCTGTAGTGTTGATGGTGGTTGGGGTGTGTGTGTGTGTGTGTGTGTGTGTGTGTGTGTGTGTGTGTGTGTGTGTGTGTGTGTGTGTGTGTGTGTGTGTGTGTGTGTGTGTGTGTGTGTATGTGAGTGAGTGAGTGAGTGAGTGAGTGAGTGAGTGAGTGAGTGAGTGAGTGAGTGAGTGTGTTTGTGTGTGTGTGATCGATGAGGAGGAAGAGGAGAACAGATATATATTGATGGGTGTTCGCTCTGTCGCTCGCACTTTGTTCGTCGCCGTTGATCGACATGGCTTCAGGATTGTTTCTTCTTTCTTTTAAAGTAAATTAAATCACACGGAGGGAAGTGAAAGGGAACAGGAGGAAAAAGAGGGGGCAGGGGGAGGAGGAGGAAGAGGTTGATAGGGTGCAAGAAAAATGGAGGAAGAGGTGGTTGAAAACTAAGCAGGAGGAGCAGGAGGAGAAGGAGGACGAGAAGAAGGAGGAGGAGGAGGAGGAAGAGGAGGAAGAGAAGGAGGAGGAGAAGAAGGAGGAGGAGGAAGAGGAGGAGAAGGAGGAACAGGACTTGGGGGTGGATGAGGTGGTGGTAAAAGAGTGGGAGGAGCAACAGCAGGAGAAGGAAGAGCTGGAGGACAAGGGCAGAGGAGTTGGGGGAGGAGGAGGAGGAGGTGGGGAGCTGAACAAGGCGAGTCCAGGCTCTGAGATCCGTGTGAGTGTGTCAGGGTTTAGCGGCCGGTGCCACGCTGCCCCCCCATGCGGAGGAGCTAGCCCAGATTAGCCGTTAAGCGAGCAGACTGTGAGACTCATTACAGAGGGTCCGCCCCCCCAACCCCCACCGCCCCGTCTCTGGGTCACACAGCCTTGTTCAGTTGCGTCTATTTACTCAGAGCACGCGAGTAGTCATGACGATGCTTTATGCCACCACCACCACCACGACCAACCACAGTTCTATACTATATATGTGAATAACTGCGGGGGAACCATGAATGGCCCGAGCACGTCCTGTAGAGAGGCTCTTATGCTGTCACATGCTTCTTATCGTCTGTGGTTATGGGAATGGAAGAAGTGACGCAGGCTTCTTATTGGTCGATCCCGGTGGGAGTCGCTCTGCAGCGCACTCTATAGGACGGTTCAGGTAATTCCCCCGAGTCCAACAAGGGAACGCGACTAATGTATTTTTAATGCCGCTCAAGGGAAATAAAGGATTAATTAAAAAATGACTAGTAACCATAACCAAGAACGTCAACTCGCTAACAGCTATAGCTAAGAATTCAATCCGACTAATAACTCTGAACTATAATACTGGACTCTGACTTTCAAGGTCACATTCATTCAGGACTCAATAAAAACACAATTAGTTCTGCTCTATTGCTCACAAAAAAGGTAATTTGCCTCGTAGGGATAATAAAGACTTACCGTACAGTAATTAAACAAATATCCTGCCATCGCACTGATAGCAACATAATTAATATTTCCTATTCATTAGATTAGATCAGATTGAACTGTCTCCCAGGGAGGACTGAACGCCAGGAGTACATCATGTCATCAGTGCATTGAGGTACATTGAGAACACAGAGCTCCCATTCATTACTAGCATACCATAATATATAATGTATACAATACATTACTGTAATATTATTCAGATGTTGGAGCTCGCGTTAGAATCGTGACTAGAATCATACTCAGAACACTTCATTTAGGCTGAATGAACAAATGAATGATGAATGAGCAAATGAATGATGAATGACCAAATGAATGAATGAATTAATGAACGAACGATGAATGATTAAGGATGAATTAACGAATGAACAAATTAATAATCTAATTAATGATGACTTTGATGAAATGATGAAATTAACAAATGAACGAAAAAATGAATGATGACTGAATGAATAAATGAATGAACAAATGAATGACGAATGAATGAATGAATGATGAATGAATGAACAAATGATGAATGAATTATGAATGAATGAACAAATGATGAATGAATGAATGAATGAACAAATGATGAATGATGAACAAATGATGAATGAATGAATGAATGAATGGTGAATGAATGAACAAATGATGAATGAATGAATGGATGTGGAACTCCAGGGATCGATCGGGCCTTACGTTGGCGAGGTAGTCACGCTCCCAGGGCCGGCCGACCCCCCAGGCCTTGCGGGCCCCGTCGAGGGCCCCCAACGCCGCCACCTTGGCCCGCACCTCGGACACCTCCGAGGGGGGGATCCGCTTCACCACCTGGTGGGCCCACCACCTGAGGACCAGAGGGAGCACCGCAGGGTGAGGACGGACGGAGGCAGGGGGGTGGGGAGGGGGGGGTAAGCTGGGATTCAGGTTTCTGGTCCATTCTTTTTCCTGCCAACTGTGTCGAGATGTCCCCACAGGTCCGGCCAAGCCTGGGCCTGGTCTGGACACGTGATTCATCACACATACGCATGCACACACACACACAGTCACACTCGCGCACGCACGCACGCACGCACGCACACTCGCAGATACACAAACACACACACCCAAACACCCAAACACTCGCAGATATGCACGCACACACATACACCTGCATATACTACACACACACACACACACTCGCAGACACACCCACACACAAACGCCGATACACACACACTTGCAGATACACAAACACAGACACAAACTTGCACACTCACATACCCACACAAACACATACACTCGCATATATACATTCACACACACACACACCTGATTGGCTCCGCCCACAAGGCATCCTTACCTGCGGTGCAGCGTGACTGTGATGTCATGGAACTGGGCGAGGGCGGCGGGGGGGAGGGGCCACTCCACGCCGCGGCCGTAGTCGGCCATGTTGCGGGCGTTGGCCAGACGGCGCTCCACCTCCAGGAAGTGGGCCTTGAGCTTGTGTTTCCGGTAGCAACCCATGATGGCGTAGACGGCCCGGAGCTGGCGGCAACGCTTCCTCGCTAGCGCCCCGCGCCACACCTGGAGAGAGAGAGAGAGAGAGAGAGAGAGAGAGAGAGAGAGAGAGAGAGAGAGAGAGAGAGAGAGAGAGACAGAGAGAGACAGAGACAGAGACAGAGAGAGAGAGAGAGAGAGAGAGAGAGAGAGAGAGAGAGAGAGAGAGAGAGAGAGAGACAGAGACAGAGACAGAGACAGAGAGAGAGAGAGAGAGAGAGAGAGAGAGAGAGAGAGAGAGAGAACAGGTGGAACAGAGGGACAGAGAGAGGGAGAGAGAAATGAAAGAGAGAGAGAGAGCATTCTTTGGTTGCACTCACTTCTATTAAATCACTCCATAGAGATCCTTTCACCCCCCCCCCATCCCAAAAAAAACTGAAGAGTGAACAGACAGAGGAAGAGTGACAACTTAAGAGACGCGCAAACGCAGACAGGTTACAAGATTTATTCATGACACATTGCAAGATATTGAAAAAAAGGATGAAATAAAAGATGAGGAGGAAAAGTTGACGTGGTGTGTAAGCTCGTCTCTGTCTACGTGCGTGTGTGTGTGTGTGTGTGTGTGTGTGTGTGTGTGTGTGTGTGTGTGTGTGTGTGTGTGTGTGTGTGTGTGTGTGTGTGTGTGTGTGTGTGTGTGTGTGTGTGTGTGTGTCTCTCTACGTGTGTGTGTGTGTGTGTGTGTGTGTCTCTACGTGTATGTGTGTGTGTGTGTGTGTGTGTGTGTGTGTGTGTGTGTGTGTGTGTGTCTCTCTACGTGTATGTTTGTGTGTGTGTGTGTGTGTGCTTGAGCTCCCCTGCTGGGGTGGAGACAGTCAGACAGACGGAGGCAGGGCTCACTGTAGTGATGGTAACTGGGTCAGAGGCGTTCCACAAACCAGGACGCCCCACCACAGAGGGGACCGGCACGCTGACGCAGCCGCACCGCGGGTGTCATTAATCACCCCAATTAGCACACGCACACGCACGCACACACATGCAGCGAGACACACACACGCACGCACACGCATGGGACACACGCACACACACACAAAGAGACACACACACACAAAGAGACAGACGCACACACAGGCAGAGAGAGAGAGAGACACACACACACAGGTGTATAAAGACACGCACACACGCAAAGAGACACGCACACAGAAGCAGACACACATTCATGCCAAACCATGCATAGAGACAAGCACACAAGCGCAAACGAAGACACACACACACACATATGCGTAGAGACAGGCACGCACGCAAAGAGACACACACACACACACACAGCTTGCCATCTGCAGCAGGGGTTGGCAGATCAATCACTGCCAAGTAAATAAGACTGCTCATCCAGTCGGCTTAACGATTCAGAAGCAAGGTGACGCTGGTCCCTAGCAAGGCAAACATGTGCATGCACACACACACACACACACACACACACACACACACACACACACACACACACACACACACACACACACACACACACACACACACACACACACACACACACACACACACCAAATGGCCAAGTTTAGTTCCCCAATGAACCCCATGATACTAAGACCAGCAGGTCGAAGGAGGTGTGCTCTCATCCTAACTGACTTACGGTGAATTCATCATTAATAAGCCGCTATGGGTTAGGCGGTATGTTACTCAAGGACGCCTACGGGTAGCCTGGGGACATTGGGGCTCGAACCCAAAACCGTCCAGCCCCATAGGAATGATCTACTCGTAGCTCTTCTGAAGATATTCCAGGCATTCTGGGGAGACCCAGGGAGGAATCCAACCCAGCCCTGCAGAGCTGCCACTGAGGCGTTGCTAGACACCGTGCAACCGTGTCTGCTCCGTCGGTAGCTCTGTCCAAGAGGGACAGGAATGAAGACGGTGCCACCAGTTCTCAGACTGCACTCCAGATATCCCATGAACTTAAACTGGGTTTCTAGGACAACTTTAGAGATGCAGCATATTTTTCAGCTCTGACGGAATCTAAAATTAAAATAAAGTCTTCTTCAAAACAGCGGAAACAAGTTATCACTCGTCAGGATGACTGCAGATTTAGTGTTGAAGTAAATTATTTATCTCGACGTCATTATTTCATAGACTTGACATGAAACTGTTCAGGATGAGAAGCCAGATAATGCTTTGCCTTGAAGTGCAAAAGATTATTGGTATTTTTTGTTCGTGAGATGATTGTCCTCGTTGAACCAGGTCCACTGTACACTGTTTTATTATGTTATTCTCTTTTTGCTCTTATGACTGTTTGATATTTTAAGGTACCCTTGAGTGTCGAGAAAGGCACCCATAAATAAAATGCATTATTATTATTATCATTATTGTTATATAATAATGTTATATATTATTATATCTCCTGAGAGAAGAGGACCTCTCCAGAGCCAGAAGGTCTACCCGCCCCTCCTGGGGGGAGAGCATGTCCACAGACCAGCAGATGCAGGCCCCTACCTTCAGGAAGTCAGTGGCCCTCCCCTCCCCTAGTAAGACCAGGGGCCTACCTTCTGGAGGTAGGAGGTAGCCTAACGTCTGGGGGAAGTGGCCCTAGCCTCCCCTGGTTAGACCTTCTGGAGGTAGGAGGTAGCCTAGCATCTGGAGGTAGGAGGTAGCCTACCATCTGGAGGCAGGAGATAGCCTAACATCTGGGGGAAGTGGCCCTAGCATCCCCTGGTTAGACCTTCTGGAGGTAGGAGGTAGCCTACCTGCTGGAGGTAGGAGGTAGCCTACCTTCTGGAGGAAGAGGACCAAGATGGGGATCAGAGCGGCCCGCTCCTGCTCCAGGCTGAAGAGCGAGCGGGGTGAGCGCACAAACAGCTTGGTGTGGCCGTACGCCACGTCGTCCTGGAAACCGTGCTGCGTGACGATGGCCTCCACTGCCTCCCGGTCCGTGGCCATCAGGTGGTTGGGCCAGGTGTACTCACAGGTCATCTTGTACCTGGAGGGGGGGGGGGGGGGGGGGGGGGTGACAGAGGGGGAGAGTGTTAGGGTTAGGGTTAGGGTCATGAACTCTGACCTCGGCAGGGATTACAACAGGAAGCTTCTCGGTCTGATTGACCCAAAGCCGTCGCCGTCGGTATCATGCAGATTTCAAAATGAAACATTTACAACTGAAAGATAATAATGCTATAATATATAATATAGATAATACTGTAGCGTAATATTCTGACTTCGGAGCTAGTGGGAGCATCATGTGGCTAATACATAGACATTACACTTAATTTAGACTAAAAGGATGATTTAATTAGGAATGAATGAATGAATGAATGAATGAATGAATGAATGAATGTATTGAAGGGAGTTAGTCAAACCCGGACATCGGGGGTTCGATCCCCAAAACTTTCTGGAGGGGAGTCGTTAACAGACACGAGATCCTCCTGTCAAGATTTCTTGAAAGGAGGAGATTTATTTTCCAAACGATGATCAAACACTTGGGGACGGCGGGGGGGGTCTTGACCTCTGACCTGAGCAGGAAGCGGCTGTATCCCTGCCGGTAGGCGAAGCCGGCCCGGCGCACCCTGACGTTCTCCAGCAGCCCCAGGTACGCCACCTGGTGCTGGCAGCGCGCCGCGTCGAACAGCACCGGGGACTTCATCTCGTTGGGCTTCACGCAGCGCACGTAGTACGGCTCCTGGAGGGCGGCGGGGAGGAACGACCCGTCAACAAAGTGCATTGGAACGCGCCCTAAAGGCTCGGGGCTGATCGCAGCGACACGGGTTCGATTCCTGTAGTCCTTTAAAGCATGTCCTCCCCTCTATCTCCCGTACCTTCCTCTCTATCTCACTCTAGAATAAGCATAAAGAATGCAAAGATAAATATTTAAAAATATATATATATATTATAATATATTGGCAACAAATTTGGCCAACTTTTTCACTGTTAAAAGGACTTGATATTTTAAAATGACGCTTCATAATTATTTGAAACGAAAAATAAATTATGATATTAGTATTCTTCACAGACACATTTACGCGGAGTCGTTTAGTGGACCCTTTTGTCCAGACGGATTAAGGTTTGTGGTGGTCCAGTGCATAATAGGAGACCATCAAAAACGAAAGTAAATTCTATGCACAAGATATAAAAACACACATGCACGTTATGGCAGGTCTTAGTGCAACAGTAATGCAGGGATGGCAGAAAAGGCCCAATTCAATGTTTTCATTATAATCACGCCTTTAAATGTATTTAAGGGATGGTCAAATGTTAGATTTATGATTTGGTAAATATTGTTTTGGAATGCTATTACTTGTGAGCGATAATATTCATCACATGTTTTCATTCATAAAATTCCAACCTGAAGCTACAAGGTTTGAATGTGATGAACGCTACTGAAAGCTCAGGCAGTTGTAGCTGAGCTCATCATTAAGCTCAGCTATTACTGAGTTTAATAATACCAGAGTAAGAGATCATCAAAGGAGTCTGAGATCGTTTCATTGGCCTGAACTACACAACGTTAAATCTTTCATCACTCCGATGAGTAGCCCACTGGCCCCATCTCATTTTGCCAACAGCCTCATTAAACTTGCATTTAAGGTGTCAAAAGATACGACAATCATTGTGTTGTGTCCTCATGCGACGGGTAAGTGTGGGTAAATGATCGTTAAACCGACTTCATCATCATCACAGGGACAAACCGCCACAGTGGGGAAACTCAAGCTAGCCAAATCTGGCTAACTCTTGGCACAGGACGTGCTAGCAAACTGCGCGCTAGTCATTGTGTCACACAAATCCCTTCACGATTTATGTTTCTTCCATGTTTAATGATTCACGATCTACTATTAGACATCTTTTTTCTGGTTTTGTAAGCCCTCCAGCTCCAGGCTAGGTTTTGTTGACAGTCTAACAGCAGGCCTTTCCAAAATAAAAGCAGGTTACGTCAGGAAGTAAGCGGTGTGCGTCAGTTCTAAACAGAGTCCTGGATTAGCGACAAAACAAAAGCTTTGGTTTGGCAGAATTCTCCCTCAAATTCAATATCATTCAAGGACCGAAACACTAATGTAGAAACCGAACATCTTCGTTTTAAACATGTTTTGGTTGAATGAAGAAGAAGATAAAAGAAGTTTGTTTCAGTTTGCCGAGCTGATGACAGACCCAGAACAAGAACACAGGTAATGGAGGTCGAACTGGGACAGCCAATCACAGACCTTGCAGCTGAGTTTGTCCACCAGCGCCACGATGGAGTTCTTGAAGAGGCTTGCGGCCGTCTGGGGCCGCTTGGTGACCTCAGTGATGCTCAGGCCGCCGTCAGGCCACATGTCCTTCAGCACGGGGTTGGTGCTGCCAGGGGAGGAGGAGGAGGAGGAGGAGGAGGAGGAGGAGGAGGAGGAGGAGGATGAGGAGGGGACGGAGGAGGAGGAGAATAAGGAGGAGGGGGAGAAGAAGGAGGAGGGGGAGGAGGGGGAGGAGAAGGAGGAGGAGGAGGAGACAGAGGAGGAGGAGAAGGAGGAGGAGGAGGAGACAGAGGAGGAGGAGGAGGAGGAGGAGGAGGAGGAGGAGGAGGAGACGGAGGAGGAGGAGGAGGAGGAGGAGGAGGAGGAGGAGGTGGTGGAGGGGAAGGAGGAGGAGGAGGAGGAGGCGAAGGAGGAGGAGGAGGAGGAGGAGGGGACGGAGGAGGAGGAGGAGGAGGAGGAGGAGGAGGAGGAGGAGGGAGGAGGAGGAGATGATGATGGAGGAGGAGGAGGAGGAGTAGGAGGGGACGGAGGAGGAGGAGACGGAGGAGGAGGAGGAGGAGGAGGAGTAGGAGGGGACGGAGGAGGAGGAGACGGAGGAGGAGGAGAAGGAGGAGGAGGAGATGATGATGATGATGATGATGATGATGATGATGATGATGATGATGATGATGATGATGGAGGAGGAGGAGGAGACGGAGGAGGAGGAGGAGGAGGAGGAGGAGGAGGAGGAGGAGGAGGAGGAGGAGATGATGATGGAGAAGGAGGAGGAGAGCAAAGTAAGCAAGAATGTGATGGAGGATGAGGAGGAGGCGGAGAAAGAGAAAAGATAAAAAATTAATGGTCAATGGTTTGTTACATTTGAAACAAACGGGATGGATAAAATATGAAACTAATAAAAAACTGAAGGGAGGGGGTCTGAAAGGCAGGC
>NC_044069.1:6261245-6286245 GCF_902167405.1 Gadus morhua
TTTTTTTTTATATGGTTTTATATGGTTTGGCTCCACTGAGTTTCAATACAAATGCAACACAGTGGGGACATGGAAGGATGATTCTAGTTTAGGATAAGGTTAAGGTTGAAGTAAAGTTAAGGTGAGGTTAAAGTTAAGTTAATCAGAATCTGAATAAGCTTCATTGCTAAATAAGTGTCTTTTCCTTGGTATAGGTTTAAAGTTGAAAGGTAAATTCCGTTCAGTTAAAGGTAAACTCAAAGCTTCGCTCAGTTTAGTTACATAAAGATTTTTAAGAGTAAGAGTTCAGTTATATTATTATAGTTTGTCATTTCCTCCTCCTCCTCCCTAAATGATCGAAATGATTCCGTGAGAAACTTCATGCCAGGCTAGAACAGGACAGAAGTCTCCACACTCACCTGTTGTTGTCGAAGATCTCGAAGCCATAGATGTCCAGAACGCCAATCACGGTGTTTTTCCCATGAAGCATTGGGTTGTAGTCTTTCACCTCGATCACACTGTTGATACGGCCTACGATCCAGCCGAACAGCCGCTCATAGAGAGCCTGAGGACATGAAGACAGGACAAAGGCAGGGTAAGGGGAAGGTAGGGGAAGGCTCTCCTAGGGGTTAGGTTGTTTTGAGTAGATCAGCCCAAAGGTACCAGGTTCGATCCCCAATCTCTGCCTAACCCCTGCCTGCTATGAAATTTACATTTACATTTGGGGCATTCAGCAGACGCTTTTATCCAGAGTGACTAACAATAAGTACATTTGTCAGAAGAAATGACACGCATCTCCATGTTTCACTAAAACCATCTGCTACTTAGCTAGGATTAGATCTAAGATAACAGTTTTACAGAATATAGTTCAAATCCTCCATGAAAGGCATTATGGTCAAGGTTTAGTTACAAGTTTAAGTACAAATGAAGTCATAAAGTGATGCAGCCCCAACCCTGACCACAACCCTATTTAGGAAATCATTTGGATGTGGTGCAACTCAAGTTAAGGGTTCAGGTATCTGAAGAGCTGCAATGCACCCTGGGTACCCCTCCATATAAGGACATGCCCTGACAGTACTCTATACCTTGGAGAAGGCCTCCCTGCCGAAGCAGGCCTCCTGCTCCGAGTGTCCCTTCTCGATGACGTCGCCGCCCCCGGTGGCCACCGTGCGGAACAGCAGGGCCTTCTCCACCTGCTGGGGCTGGGTGGAGGTCAGCTCAGCGATGTGGCTCACCACCTCGCCGTCGCCCTCCACCTGGACTATCTCCTCCTCCGTCCCGAACTGGATGTTACCCTGGCGACGAGGGCGGGGGGAGGGAGGGAGGGAGGGAGGGAGGAGGGGCAGAGAACGTCATGGTGAGGGGCGAGAGAAGTGATGTGGAACAAAATTATCGATGGAGCGAAGCAAAGGCTGTTGGAGCTAAAGGGCATCGGCCATCTGTCTGGGAACTGAACTCTGAATCTAGTATTCATCTATAAGCAGCAGAGTAGCCAGTACTCTGTAGATGGACTCTATCTAGTAGTATTATACTAGTATTACCAGTAGTAGTATGGTAGCATTATAGTAGTATTACCATTAGTAGTATAGTAGTATTACCAGTAGCAGTATAGTAGTATTACCACTGGTATTATGGTAGCCAGTACTCTGTTGATGGACTTGATCGCGTGGTAGTATAGTAGTATTACCAGTAGAAGTATGGTAGTATTCTAGTGGTATTACCTGTAGTAGTATGGCGGCCAGGACTATGTAGATGGACTTTATCTAGTAGTATTGTAGTAGTATTACCTGTAGTAGTATGGTGGCCAGGACTATGTAGATGGACTTTATCTAGTAGTATTGTAGTAGTATTACCAGTAGTAGTATGGTGGCAAGGACTATGTAGATGGACTTTATCTAGTAGTATTGTAGTAGTATTACCAGTAGTAGTATGGTGGCCAGGACTCTGTAGATGGACTCGATCTCGTCCTCTGAGAAGCCGATGACCTTGAGAGCCGTTCTCACGGCTCGGTGGCTCGACTGGTCGCTGTTGGCCTGCAGACACACAACACAGCGTTTAATCAGATGAACCCCAACCTGCTCCTCATTGACCTATCTACTGTCTAACCCCTAGCTGCTCTTCACTGACCTGTCTCTGTGTTCACTGTCTAACCCCTTCCTGCTCCTCAATGACATCTGTCTGTATCTACTGTCTAACCCCTAGCTGCTCCTCACTGACCTGTCTCTGTGTTCACTGTCTAACCCCTTCCTGCTCCTCAATGACAAGGTCTCCGTACTGTCTAACCTCTACCAGCTCCTCAATGACATGTCTCTGTATTGACTGTCTAACCCCTACCTGCTCCTTAATGACCTGTCTCTGCACTGTCTAACCCCTACCTGCTCCTTAATGACCTGTCTCTGCACTGTCTAACCCCTACCTGCTCCTTAATGACCTGTCTCTGCACTGTCTAACCCCTACCTGCTCCTTAATCACCTGTCTCTGCACTGTCTAACCCCTACCTGCTCCTTAATGACCTGTCTCTGCACTGTCTAACCCCTACCTGCTCCTTAATCACCTGTCTCTGCACTGTCTAACCCCTACCTGCTCCTTAATGACCTGTCTCTGCACTGTCTAACCCCTACCTGCTCCTTAATCACCTGTCTCTGCACTGTCTAACCCCTACCTGCTCCTTAATCACCTGTCTCTGCACTGTCTAACCCCTACCTGCTCCTTAATGACCTGTCTCTGCACTGTCTAACCCCTACCTGCTCCTTAATCACCTGTCTCTGCACTGTCTAACCCCTACCTGCTCCTTAATCACCTGTCTCTGTAGTGTCTAACCCCTACCTGCTCCTTAACGACCTGTCTCTGTAGTGTCTAACCCCTACCTGCTCCTGAATGACATGAGTTGTGAATAAAGGTGTTTCCCATTTAATACATAATAGTGTCGAACACAAACCCAAATGTGCTTCTGAATGTAGTGTTCTGAAGGTGTTGTGGTGAACGTGTTGCGGTGAACGTGTTGTGGTGAACGTGTTGTGGTGAATGTGTTGTGGTGAATGTGTTGTGGTGAATGTGTTGCGGTGAACGTGTTGTGGTGAACGTGTTGCGGTGAACGTGTTGCGGTGAACGTGTTGCGGTGAATGTGTTGTGGTGAATGTTTGTTACTCACAGAGGATCCCGCCCCCTCCTTAGTGTAGGCGTAGACGGCGGGGTCGCCCTGAAGGTGATAGCTCTCCAGCAGGGTTTGGGGACTCCCACGCAACAACTACAGCAGGATGGACAAATGGATGGATGAACGGATGGATGGATGGATGGATGGATGGATGGATGGATGGATGGATGGATGGATGGATGGATGGATGGATGGATGGTGGATGGATGGATGGATGGATGGATGGATGGATGGATGGATGGATGGATGGATGGATGGATGGATGGATGGATGGATGGTGGATGGATGGATGGATGGATGGATGGATGGATGGATGGATGGATGGATGGATGGATGGATGGATGGTGGATTGATGGGTGAATGGGTGGGTGAAGGGAAGGATGAATGATGGTCGGGTGGATGGATGTCTTGGTAGATCGATGGATGGATGAAGGGGTAAGTGAATGGAAGAAAGAATAAATTGATAGATGATAGATGGTGGAAAGTTGGATCTGATTAGTGATTAGCGATAATAATCTTCAAGTGTATGATGTCCTTATTAGTCTGTCTTGTCGTCAATGTTTCTGAGTAACTTGTATACTTGTTGCCCCAGGACTTCGCCTGGTTAAATAAAGGATAAATACAAATAAATGTCATAAAAAAATAAATAATAATAAGCTACCAAAATGCAAATAGTCCCTTTACCTGATAGAAGGAGTGGAAGTTCCTCTCTCCCTGCTGCTGGTGAACCACCCTAGACTGGAAGGAAAATAAACACATGTAATTATCTACAATACTACCACGATCTACGCCAGTCACTCAGATTCCAGCGATTCCAACCAGTAATTCCAGGCGAGGCGAACCAACTGCTTTCCCACTTCACCTGAAGTGACGAAAGAGGGGGCTGCTTTGTTACCTCGCGGCCATCACCCGCAAAAACTTTTCAGGGAGCGTGTCCCAACCACAAAAATAATGGATGCACGCACACACACACACATTAATGGAATGTCAGTTGTTAAGGATTTTCTCACTCATTGGCGTCTTTGTAACCTTTGTCAGGATTGGAATTCTTTGGATCAAATCCTGTGAAATGTCGAGCCGCACCTATAGCCTGCCCTCAGGGCCTAGCTGGGAACCCAGTGCATAGTAGAGGCACACTGAGTGGCTTTCTGCTCGTTCACGCTGTGAAACACAACCCTGACCCCACCCGAACAACAACCAAACATTAGCAAACACCAGCCAAACACAACCCAAACAATAGACAAACCCCCCCCCCCCAAACACTATCCAGCTCCACCCAAACCCCTCCAAACACTAGCCAAACACCACCCGAATAACACTCGAAGACCATCCTAACAACATTCCAATATCACTCAAACACCACCCAACAACAAATCAAATACCGCCCAAACACCACCCTAACCCTAGCCAAACACCAACCGAACACCACCCAAACACCAAATAAACACTTGCCAAACACCAACCGAACACTAGCCAAACACTTCCCTGACATCACCCAAAAACCACCCTAACCCTGTCCAAACACAACCCTGCCATCAACAAACACCACCCTAAACCCCGCCCAAACACCAGGAGGAGGCTTTGGGTGCTTTCAGACAGCTTTAAAGTGTGGTTGTTTTTGCAGAGGGTTTTTGTGGACACCTCGTGTCACACCATATTCTCCCGGCCCGACGTGGTAGTCTGACGGTGAATAGCTGAGAGTTCTCCAGGGATTGGTTCATCATCACCCACAGACGGAGTGTTCACGGGATCCATCTATTGACAGAACCCCTGCTGGTAGCCACGGCGATCTCACATGACAGGAAGATTCAAAGACCGGGGAAGTGAGGCAATTGGTGCATAAGCAGAGCAGTTGGGAAACTTTGGGGAAACTTCCATTTGCTTTCGCTTTAAAAGCGTTTCAAGAACAAAACAAATTGCGCTAATTTTAGAATCCTCTTTTTCTTGTTTGGATTCCGTGTGATCAACTTAGTGCTTGGCACATGGTTCTATGGACATCCTTAGTGTACCGACTGAAAATATTTTGTCTCTTTCTTCTGATAAATGTAATTATTGTTAGTTGCTTTTGATAAAAGCGTCTGCTGAATGCCCTAAATGTAAATATTCATATCATTGTGGTGGTGGAAAACTCTGTCAACTGTATCACACATTCAACCTTCTGTATCAGAGAAGTAGGCGGTAAAATACAGCTCAAGAAAAAGCTAACAAACCGCAAAACAAAAACTTTCTGTTCAGCCTGTGTGGTGGGGAACAACTACAACTAAAATATATTCAATCTCTTCCAGTGAGTCATTTTAATGTTCTGTAACACCAAACCCCGCAGTTCATTTATTTCTCACGGGTTTTCACTTCCTGTGGTGAAACAGAAAGTGCGTACCTTCTCCAGGAGGTAGTTGTTGATGTGGCCGCCGGTGGGATCTCCGCTGAAGCTGAAGTTGATGTCCATGTACTTGCCGAAGCGGCTGGAGTTGTCGTTGCGGTTGGTCTTGGCGTTGCCGAAGGCCTCCAGCACGCAGTTGGATTTCAGCAGCACGTTCTTCACACTGGGGAGGGGGATGCATTGTTATTCCCAGGCTCTACGGTGTAAGTGTAACTTGTAACATTGTTCAGGTGCTGGTAAACCAGAGTTAAAATGGATATCAACGTCTCGACCTGCGTTCTTGTGTCACTCCGTTACGAACAAGTTATCCTTATATTATATAACGAACAAAAGAGATACCATGAGACCCATGGAGGTGGGGGGGAGCGAGAAGCACACTGAGTCAGGATAATGCTTTACGATGGTGTTCTGCGGAGGGACGTGTACATGCACATCGAATAGTTTGGGTATTTGGGGAATTTTGTCCTTGAGAGAGGGTGTACGGCGATACGATAGGGTATTATGAAAGGGTAGCTTCTACCCTTCTTCTACCGATAATACTGTTTCTCTTCTCAAACAAAAGGGTGTGTGTGCGTGCGTGCGTGTGCATGTGCATGCGTGTGTACGTGGCTGTG
This sequence comes from Gadus morhua, assembly GCF_902167405.1. Lineage (NCBI taxonomy): Eukaryota > Metazoa > Chordata > Actinopteri > Gadiformes > Gadidae > Gadus > Gadus morhua. The sequence goes on from NC_044069.1 coordinate 6,267,373, forward strand.
TCTGTGTGTGCGTGCATGGTCCTGCAGGCAAGCGTGCATGGCTCCGTTAACACAGTGCACAACCATATATTAAAATGGGTTTATACGAGTCGGGGACAGAGGACGCAATGGTACTGAGGGCCCTCACCTCTCCACCTCCTCCCTCTGGCTGGGGTTGGTGATGGCCGCGATGTACTGCATGATGTACTTGCTGGCCTCCGTCTTCCCGGCGCCACTCTCTCCTGAAAGAGGATACAGTCATGTCCCATCAGCCTCCGGTGAAGAGCTCACGGTAGCCTCTAGGCTGGGCTCATGCAAAAGAGTCGCATTTCTCACGCCATGCAAACAACAACTGTACACACCCGTCTTAATAAAATAGCTCACACATAAATTAAACAAATCGTAGAAGAAGCCAGAGGCAAGCAGAGATGGTACATAGAAGGATCTAGAAAGGGATGAGATGGGAACCTATTTACAAACGTTCCTCCAAAGTGACTTGTAGATACATCTCGTTAACAAGCAGGTATGGGTTAAGGGGGCATCTTGCTCAAGCATGCCAACAGGCAGACTGTGGACATAGGGGTTTGAACCCAGAACCTCTCTTGGGATTGAAGGCCAAGGCCTCATATGAGGATGCATTAGCCTTTAGCTGGTGTCCCCTGATATCACGATGCAATAGCCTTTAGCTGGTGTCCCCTGATATCACGATGCATTAGCCTTTAGCTGGTCTCACCTGATATCACGATGCATTAGCCTTTAGCTGGTCTCACCTGATGTGACGATGCATTAGCCTTTAGCTGGTGTCACCTGATATCACGATACAGGTGTCCTTGGCTGGCCTCACCACTGTTCTCCCCTGATATAACGATACAGGTGCCTGTAGCTGGTCTCTCCTCCCACTAGTCTCCCCAGAGATGACGATGCAGGTGCCTCTAGCTGGTCTCCCCACCCACTAGTCTCCCCAGAGATGATGATACAGGTGCCTCTAGCTGGTCTCTCCTCCCACTGGTCTCACCTGAGATGACAATGCAGGTGTCCTTGGCCCGCCTCTTCATGGCCTTGTAGGCGGCGTCCGCCACTGCGTAGAGGTGCGGCGGGTTCTCGTACAGCTCACGCCCGCGGTACGCGCTGATGGCCTCTTTGCCGTAGATGTCCATCTCCCGGTAGGGGTTGACGGAGACCACCACCTCCCCGATGAACGTGTAGATCCGACCCATTTCGAACCTGCCCCGGCACAGCGGGAGATGGACGGGGAGAGAGAGATAGGAATGGGTACTCTGACGATTGGGGAGATTGAGTAATTGGGGTTGGTCGGTAATAAAATATAGATCTCGAGTAGAGAAGGATGGACTTTTATTCTTTTTACTATTTAGTAAACAAAAAGAGAACTGATTCATCTATCTGTATATCTATCTTTGGGGACATACAGTGAATGTATGTCGGGGTGAGACGGTGCATACAGAGACAGGTTATTGAGGAACAGATAGGGGTTAGACAGTGAATACAGAGACGGGTCATTAAGGAGCAGGTTGGGGTTAGACAGTGAATACAGAGACAGAACATCAAGGAGCAGGTTGGGGTTAGACAGTGAATACAGAGACGGGTCATTAAGGAGCAGGTTGGGGTTAGACAGTGAATACAGAGACGGGTCATCAAGGAGCAGGTTGGGGTTAGACAGTGAAGACAAAGACGGGTCATTAAGGAGCAGGTTGGGGTTAGATAGTGAATACAGAGACGGGTCATTAAGGAGCAGGTTGGGGTTAGACAGTGAATACAGAGACGGGTCATTAAGGAGCAGGTTGGGGTTAGATAGTGAATACAGAGACAGGTCATTAAGGAGCAGGTAGGTGATCCTTACAGATAGACTGCACACATCAGCGCTCAAACCCAGTACCGTATGGCTCGGATTCAACCCCATAGCCACTAACCTGACTCTCCCCTACGTTTTTCAGTATGCACAGAGCATCGAGTGTCAACGGTTGTCCGTGAAAAAGAAGACGCATTCAAAAAGGCCAAGTTGAACCAAGACCCGAGCCACCCCGCAGGACAGGAAGTGACAAAAGTGTGAGTATCGAAAATAGGAAGTACAACTGTGGTCTGAGGCTGCAGCGTTCATCGTACAGCTAAGGGTTTGACGCCCGACCATATAAGTCGAATAAAGATATTGGCAGCCAATCCCAGGGAGGGCCAGTACACGCTGTATTAATCTACAATCTCAGCACAGTAGATGGCAAGACATGTAAGACGACCAAATCAAAAGGACATGAATATTATGTCCACCTTCCTACACATGGTCGAGATGTGCGTATGTTAATATGAATTGCTAGCAGCAGGGTGCGTTGCACTGGATATGGATTGCATTGATCGTGTTATTTTCACATCGGTTCACACACTTCCACAGTGTGCTCATCAAGGAGTGAGATCTGGTAGAGTCCTCCCGAGAAACATATGGTTCACAGACAGCTTGCAAGGGTGATGATTGGAGTCTATCTGTCTTTGTTCTGGTAGCGAGTATGTGCTGGTATGGAGTATGTGCTGGTATAGAGTATGTGCTGGTATAGAGTATGTGCTGGTATAGAGTGTGTGCTGGTATAGATGCCGGTATGGAGTATGTGCTTGTATAGATGCCGGTATGGAGTATGTGCTTGTATAGATGCCGGTATGGAGAAGTATGTTGTGTTTGGTTTGTGTTGGTTCATAAAGAGCTCTGAACAGGGAAGGAAAACAGCACCACGGGACGCCTCCAGTTGTGTAAAAATGGGCTTCTGTAGAACTTATCGCCTGCTCCGATGTGACGACATGAAGGGAGGAAGTGAGAATGACGGGAAGGTGGGGGCGAGGGTTGTCTGGCAACTAAGATACAGAGTGTAACATATCACACAGCCATAAACACATACACACACACACAAATATGCACACACTTGCATGTAGGTGTGTGCACAAACACAGATGCACGTGCATGGCCACACGTATGCACACACACACACACACACACATGCACGTGCGCACACATACGCACACAGCCAGAAGACTCACGCACACACAAAAAGGAAGACACACACACACAGATGTTGACACCACACCCGGAGTAGGAAAGGGTGGGTAACATGATTCACTGACAGCCCACGCAAAGGCTTCACAGAAAGAATGACAGAGAAGTGTTAAAGTAAAGTCATTTAGAAAGGAGCTGCTGTGAATCCCACCCTGTCCCGAGGTCGGATGCAACACTGATACACATTTCGCGTGTGACCGCCTGCATCTCTAGACATAACTAGAAGCCACCAAAACCCCCAACCAGTCATACTGCCACCTAGAGAGAACGAGCGGGAAAGTTGAAAGTCAAACGACACTGTGTGAGTGTGTGCCCTTCCGTTCAATTTCTCGTACAGCGGTGAGTCAAGCGGAGATGTCCCGCGGACACGCCTTCCTCTTAAGCTGATTTTAAGTGTTCAGAGCAGAGACAACAGCAGTCACGTGAACTGCATGCTCTTCATTCTCTGGAGGTACATACTTCATTCACTAACCAGCACGACTACATCCAGCTCCAGACTCAACTCAACTAACTCGATTCACCGCGACCGGCTTCGGACAAACAAACAATCGTCAGTTTAGTGAGAAAGTAGTAGACAGTGAATAAGTCGTTACATTTAGCAGATGCTTTGATCCAAGGTGATAAACAAGTTAGGCTGAATGTACAGTGCATGAATACTGGAGAACGTACAAGTTTCAGAAAAAACAAGTTTGAGTGCATAGGAATCAGAAAAACAAGGTTATAAGTGACCCTCACCAACCTTGTATTTAGTAAAGGTGAGTCATACATCATTGACTGAAACTACCACCTACAACGTACTGTCACATCTCCAGCCAACCCAAAGGAGACGATGCAAAACCCAAGCATCTCTCCTTCTCAGTGAGGTTCTGGTCTGGTGTTACTCCAACCCGGCCCTCCTCCTCCACCTCGTCCTCCCCCCACCCAGCCCTGCTCCTCGGACACAGCCCTCCTTCTCCTCCTCACCTCAGCTTGAGGTTCTCCATGAACTGCTCCATGTTGACTTCGTCCAACAGAACAAAGTCGGACTTCCCAAACTCCAAGGCCTCCAGCTCCGCCATTGCTCACACATCAATCAGCACACAGACACACACTCACACTCACACACACAAACAAACACACAAATCTGCTTTCAGCACAGCAGGAGGGAGCGAGAGAGCCTTCACAGGAGATGCAGCCTTCTCCACCCCGCGACCCGGTAGTGGCGAGAGTGTGTGAGTGTCGGCCGTGAGGGTGCATGCGAGTGCAGGGGAGTGGCGTAGAAGACACTTCCACTGGATTCTTGGGTGTGCTCAGTGAAGAAACGTAGAGCCTGTGGTTAGCGTGCTACAGCACGTCACCCCGTCCAGCCCTCTGTGTGAGCGTGTGCACGTCTGTGTCAATACGTGGAGCTATGATTAGAGGAAGGGTAATGTTCCTGCATTATGGTCCTCTGTCGCTCTCTCTCTTTCTCTTTCTCATTCGGTCACTCTCTCCCTTCACCCTCCTTCTCTCTCACTTCCTGCAGGGGCAGAAGTTACTCGTGTGAACCTTCTGAAAACTTTGATCACTCAGTAACCTTTTACTCTCTCTAATGTATTCCTCTATGGGTAGGTATACCATGTATTGTTTTAAATATCATTTATTTGAATTTCAGACCTTACTGACTTACTCAAGTTCTGGACAGTTCCCAGAACCACATAGCTTATGGACTTTGTCAGAACCAGGTCATTAAATGTCCTTATCTCCTGGGAAGAATGGTGGCATTTCCTGTCTGAATTCGAATTTAATTCGTCATTTCCCTTAGGGGTTTGTATGCAGCGACAACGTTTAACCCTGTCTATGGTTTAGTTTTTACCTCAGAGCTGAACATGGGATCGGCTTATTATGGATGCAATCAGCAAGGAGATAAACAATTCAACAACAGGTTTTCCAACAGGTTATGAGGTTGGCGTCCTTGATGAGGGATGTAAACGTATTCCGTGTTGGAAGTGAAAATACTAACCTTCTGGTGTTTCCACAAGCTGTTTTTCATCCCAGTTTGAAACATGGTCTACTTTTAGCCCGCAGGGCTGAGTTTTATCATCATAAAGTTTCAGTTCTCCGTCTTCTGTCTGGGTACTTCCTCCACCGCTTCACAGTGAAATGAGAGTGATGGGTAAAGACCATATTCCTAACGTGTGTAAATTTAGGATATCGTACTATCCCCCTTCTAAAATGTTTATTTTTATTCCACTTATGACAACACGTCATATTGAATGTTTAAACCGTTCGGGATATATAGAACTGCTATTTACTGTAACTAGAAGTTGAGTCAGTCTTATGATCCCTAGACTGCATGCCTAAAATAGGACAGATCCGTCTAACATCTGCTTCCTCTTTCAAGGTGAACTCCGTCTTCCTGCATAGAAAATAACCTACTATTTGTGTGGTTTGTCCGATGTACCGGTGTGTTCACATTTTAGAAGAAAGTTTAGGTCTAGAGTTCTCCATGGATAGACAGGTTACGCTGGGTATTGTTACTTTCACAAAACTCTTTGTCAGACACACGCTTTTCAACAATAATGCTGATAGCTATGGTGTGGAATTGAATCTTACAGCACACATTACTGTGGTAAACGAGTAGCGGAGTGTCTGAGCTCTTGCCAGTGTCTCCCTCTAGTGGTGGTAATTGGGAGATGCATTCGACGTGACATAATAAGTAAAAGTCTCCTGCATTAAAACAATTGAAAATGAGATTGATTTGGTCATTTTAAAGGTTTAATGGCAAATTATGTTATTTGCTGAATGTTAAAGCATTTTAATTGGACCCTCTCTTAATGAAAAGTGATTATTTGTATCTGGTGGTGTGGAATAAATGAGTATATGGTGATTCAGTGCATTGATCCATACCCTTACAATGTCTGAATGTAGAATGAAAAGTGTAGATTATACAAAAATGAAGTTACATTAAGCTAGGTACAATTTACAAACTGATTATCTTCACATTCATGCTAGGTTACTTCAATATCAATAACACAACCAAACCGCCGATGGAAGGATACAGAACCAAGACATACTTAATCACTGGAACATGAACCATTATGATACAATCATGCCTAAGAACAAGTTGACAAGATTTTACCAACCAAATTGTTTTTTAACCATTGTTGAGTGAGACATTAAGCAGGGCTTTATAACTGGACCCCTTGAGGGTTTTGAATTTGTTCTCTCCGGGCTCACGTGGTTGGTGGTCTTTTCTGGCTTAGCGATGGTCCTAGTCAGGGAGTTGCTCCTTCCCCTTAGACCTTTGAACTCTGGTGTCCGAGCGGCGCCTTGGTCTACTTGGTCTCCATGGTCCCTGGCTCTCTGCCAAGAATGGCCGCCACCAAGGGAAGGCAGCGGAGCTGGCTTAGCCGTAGCCTCGCCCTCTAGCTCATCTCTTCTCCCCGTCCTATTTCTCGGCACGGATTGGCTCCGCCTCTTTGGCGTGGTCGATCTTTCCTGACTCCTTTCCTTCTCCCGACTCCTTTCCTCCTCCTGGCTCCTCCCCGTTCTCCTCCCATACTCCAGCGGCTGCCACTCAGTAGGCCTCGGCTGCATGACCCTCTCCTTCAGCTCGTCACATGACGACCGCGGTCCAATCAGGTGGACGGCTCCGCCCATCTGTCTGATGAGCACCGACGGGTAGTTGTGTTTCAGCTCCTGGATGCGCTTGCCGATGCGCACTTGGACTTCGTGGCTGAGGTCGCTCAGGTGAATCTGGCGGGTGTGTAGCTCGCTTTCGAGCTTGGACAGAAATCGTCGGAGATCGGCCGCGGCGTCTTGTGCGCGCCACCCCGTAACAGAGACCCCGCTCACGTCGGTATCCATGGCAACCGCCTCCATCTCGACGCCATGGCCCTGCAGGATGTCGTCCATGCCGAGCTTCTTGAGGCGCTGGGCGTAGTCCAACACGACTGAGGACAAGATGAAGGTCTCAGTGGGCGGTTTCTTGGGAGGCGTGTGCCTACTGTCTCCTGGACCAATCACTGGTAAGGAGGAGGGGGATCTGGAGGAAGAGGGGGTGGGGGAAGGGCTATCGAGGGAACGTGGGTCTGTGGATCTCCGGTGGTTTTGTTGCCTACTGTCTCCTGGACCAATCGTTGATAAGGAGGAGGATCTGGAGGAAGAGGGGGTAGGGGAAGGGCTATCAAGGGAACGTGGGTCTGTGGATCTCCGGTGGTTTTGTTGCCTACTGTCTCCTGGACCAATCGCTGATAAGGAGGAGGATCTGGAGGAAGAGGGGGTAGGGGAAGGGCAATCAAGGGATCGTGGTTCTGAGGATCTCCATTGGTTTTGTTGAGCTTGCGCTGAGCTGCCATTGGTGGAGTTCCTGGAATCGGCACCAGGGGGCGACATACTTTGTCCCGATGAGGATGAGGAGGGTCGGGTCAGGCTGTAGGTCTGTGCTTCCAGCATCTTCTGGGTTTCGGCCTTGAACGACCTCAGCATCATCATGGAGCCCTCAACTCGTACCAGGCTGCCTCGAATGCTGATGATCTTAAGGCCATGCATCTTCATAAGTCGACTCAGATCCTTCTTATCATCGATCATGCTTATGTTCAGGGTGGCCTCCACTGGCAGGTCAAGCTTATTACAAGGTAAAAACAAACAGTAGCACACACAAACTGATTAAAACGTGTCTTGCAGACACACACTCCCTAACATCTCAAAGTGTGTTAAAACTTTATAATGTGATTGTGGTTATGGTTTACCTCGGGTCTGTCGACAGGTTTCACCTCCACAGGAAATTTTCGGTCCCCAAATTCCAGTTCATGGTGGCTCTTTTGTAGGACGCGGGAAGCGTCTGTAGGGGGTAATACAACTTTGTTTGTAACCAAGTCTACAATATTTGCCCTTTATGGTCCAATATCCTAACCGAACGAACACGTATTTAATTTGTTGTAGTCGACCTACCGTCTGGTTCGTCGTATATGACCAGGGCTTGCCCGGGTACACTCGTCGGGTAGATGACCCGCCGCACCTCCCCACCTCCGTTCCGTGGTCTCAGAAAGTGGATCAGGAGTTTATCAATCGTCCGATCATTAGACAACAAGTTCGGGACCCCCAGCACCTCCACCCCGACCCCCCTCTTCTCCACCGCCATGTTTACACCAGCCGAACTTCACTAGTCGAAAGTGAAAGTAAACTCAGTGCATGGTATAAGCTTTGTTTAAACGATCGCTTACCTCCAAAAAAGTTACATCACAAATGTTAGCATGCTACTTTTGTATCCTACAAGGAGAAGTTTCAGATCACAGGCAAACAAATTTCGAACGAGTTTCGACTGCTTTGTGGACAAAACTGGTTCAAACAATCGTATGTAATCTTCGTAATGCATTAAGTCACCTTCGCACTAGTCTTTCACATGGTAGGCGCCTTCACCACTTTGATTAGACGCGGCATCGAAAACGGAAGTATAATTTATGGCGAGTGTTATAGTATCCACGCCTTTTCAACGTCCTATCGTCGAAACCATGGCAATCTGGGTCGTGCAGCTACACCCGGAAGGAAATGGGATGTGTAGTCCCTGGACGATCACATGTGATGCACCAGTAAATCGATTTTGATAAATTATACCCCAATAAATGTGACTGAAAGAACCAAAAAGTAAGCCATCAAACAGATTCATCAAAAAATGTAACCAGAATATTATATGGGTGCAGTGCAATAGTTGTTTATGTAACAAATAAAAACTTCAAACATAAGTATTTGTGTTAAATCTTTATTTCAATAGAAAACACATTGTTTGATTACATGTCGTCTGCCTTTAACTCGTCTGTTGGGAGCAGCTAATCCAGCTGTAATGCAGGGCTCCAGAGTGCAACCTATTAGGTCGCATATGCAACCTAATTTCTTAAGGTGCGAGTTCAAACTGAATGAGGTCGCTCCGGTGCTACTTGCAGGAGGACAAGTAGTATTATCAACCACAACCCACTCCCGGGGTTGTGGTTGATAATAAAATCTTACTTTCTGGCTCATTCCTACGAGTCCACTACTCTCTCGCTCCCTGTCTCTGCCTGCACCTTTTAGTCCATGGTCTGCACAATACACGTCCATAGTCTTGCTGCGCACGCAGCACGCACAAAAAAGTAAACAAAGCAGATACAATATGAAGCGGTCGATAGTCGATTATTTTAAGGAAAAAAATGTGCCAGAGGAAACAAATGAGGCTGTTATGTTGGTGGTGGAGAAGGGTTAGCAGAGGAAGCGACAAGAATCTCAGATTCTTCTGAAGAAGACAGTTAGAGGTTGGCGAAAAAGGATCTACACAATTCAAAGTTCATTCATTAAATTACACTACGAAAGCCAAAAGCACAAGCTCATTTAATAGGATAGATGAGAGCAACCGCACGGCGGGGAATGAAGAAATCATCAATTTTAACACCGCCTACAACATCACTAAAGAGGAACTCCTGTTCACCAAAAAAAAAAATATATGGTGCTACCTAATTTGTTTTGGTGCTACCAAATGAAAAGCTAGGGTCTGAAGCCAGGGCCCTTTACACCACATTTCAAACTCTGCATCAGAGGTTGTTCACCACCGACTCAAGCTCAGCCAACACCCCAGGCCGGGGGATGCACCGTCTCCTCCGAGCTCCATGAAGCCGCCAGTGCCCTCAACCCGTACTGCAACCGCTCCTGAAACAAAATTGAGACATCTTTACCATCTAAAACTTTGTATCACACATGTTGACCCAGTTTTAACATGTTACCCTCAATCTTCTCAATTCATTGCTGTAGTACATGGACCCCCAGTTTCCACCAGGTGTGATGTATATTCGTTATTTTCCAACCATGCGGCGACCTCTCAAGCATGCCCCCCCCCCCCCAAATGGTTCGACCCAGCGGACCGCACCAACCGGACAGCCTATCCATCCTTATAGGTTTCAGCACAGGGCCTTTTAATTGCATTGGAGATTCATCTATACATTTACCCTTAAATCGATAGCACCATCCAGCACAAAAAAAACCCCAACACTTTGAGAGGAGTTCTCTCCGTGAGTATCCATGTCTGAGGTTTTTCTTAACCCAGCTGTGTACTGAAGACACTGCAGGGCCTCAAACGGCCTCAGGTCGCTCTAGCAGAGACAGTAGGAAAGGACAGGGCCACGACAGGCCGGGCCTCGCTGGAAACGGTCTGCGGATAACTGGTACCAGTCGGGTACAGTCGATCCAAACATCAACTAAACTCTGCCCGTTGTCAAACTAGTGACCGGTTTGGTTTGGCTGAATTAGCTTAGAAGGATTGTGACCAGAGGGGCTTAGATTTAAGTCAGAAGAATCACACGTTCATATAATTTTACAGATCATCTAGTAGACATCTTTGACATTTCCTCATAAAGGTCAAACATGGAAGCGATCCAAAACAGTAAACAAAAAAGCAAGCATGAGGTGGATTTTATGTCTAAATTACAATTACTTTGGTAGTTTGCTTACAATCGCGCTCAATGACTCACATCTCAAGAGTTGCATGATAACGTCCCATACGCTTCATATTTGGCGAGGTCGACCGGTTCCACATGTTCAGCCTGTTCACTCCAGGTCACCGACAGAACGGTCAGCAGAGTCATCCAAGCTCCTGGAGAAGAAAACTATCGTTAAATCTAGGGAACCGTCCAGCACAAGAAAACCCACCATTCTGAGAGGAGTTCTCTCAGAGAGTATCCATGTCTGAGGTTTTTCTTAACCCAGCTGTGTACTGAAGACACTGCGGGGCCTCAAACGGCCTCAGGTCGCTCTAGCAGAGACGGTAGGAAAGGACAGGGCCACGACAGGCCGGGCCTCGCTGGAAACGGTCTGCGGATAACTGGTACCAGTCGGGTACAGTCGATCCAAACATCAACTAAACTCGGCCCGTTGTCAAACTAGTGACCGGTTTTGTTTGGTTGAATAAGCTTGGAAGAAGGATTATGATTGTGACCAGAGGGGCTTAGATTTAAGTCAGAAGAATCACACGTTCATTAATTTTACAGATCATCTAATAGACATCTTTGACATTTCCTCATAAAGGTCAAACATGGAAGCGATCCAAAACAGTAAACAAAAAGACAAGCATGAGGTGGATTTTATGTCCAAATTACAAGTACTTTGGTAGTTTGCTTACAATCTCGTTCCAATGACTCACATCTCAAGAGTTGCATGATAACGTCCAATACGCTTCATATTTGGCGAGGTCGACCGGTTCCACATGTTCAGCCTGTTCACTCCAGGTCACCGACAGAACGGTCAGCAGAGTCATCCAAGCTCCTGGAGAAGAAAACTATCGTTAAATCTAGGGAACCGTCCAGCACAAGAAAACCCACCACTCTGAGAGGAGTTCTCTCCGCGAGTATCCATGTCTGAGGTTTTTCTTAACCCAGCTGTGTACTGAAGACACTGCGGGGCCTCAAACGGCCTCAGGTCGCTCTAGCAGAGACGGTAGGAAAGGACAGGGCCACGACAGGCCGGGCCTCGCTGGAAACGGTCTGCGGATAACTACCAGGGACTGTTTCGAAAGGACCACCATGGGTGAGGAAGATTAGTCCTTTAAAAAGTCTGATGCACTGGTGACATCTGAAGAGGTAGTGGTAGATGCGAGACTTTGAGGACCAGCAAAAGCCGGCTATGGGGATAGCTCATAATCAGTTGGTAGTTTCACAACCACTAACAGATTTCCCCTCGTGAAGGTCAAGTCATTTGGAGGGAGTTTATTGTAACATTTAAAACCAACAAGGTACCATGATCCTTTGATCTTATGAAGATATTCAGAGATAGAGTAAGGAATGTGGGACAGGCCTAGTTTAAGCAGGGTAGTGATTCATAGTGATTAGGGTATTACCTCGTTCACAACGCGAAAACATCCATCTCTCGGTGGCGCCACAGAGGACTATACCGTGGTCTTCGTCTGCTCCTCTACGGTCGGCCCCAACGGCGGGTGGTCAGCAGCAACAGCTGAAATTCAGAACAACAACAAGCAGAGGTTTAGCCAGGGTTTCTAGTAAATCAAATTCATGTTTTTGTCTGAGGTTTTTCTTAACCCAGCTGTGTACTGAAGACACTGCGGGGCCTCAAACGGCCTCAGGTCGCTCTAGCAGAGACGGTAGGAAAGGACAGGGCCACGACAGGCCGGGCCTCGCTGGAAACGGTCTGCGGATAACTGGTACCAGTCGGGTACAGACGATCCAAACATCAACTAAACTCGGCCCGTTGTCAAACTAGTGATCGGTTTGGTTTGGCTGAATTAGCTTAGAAGAAGGATTATGATTGTGACCAGAGGGGCTTAGATTTAAGTCAGAAGAATCACACGTTCATTAATTTTACAGATCATCTAGTAGACATCTTTGACATTTCCTCATAAAGGTCAAACATGGAAGCGATCCAAAACAGTAAACAAAAAGGCAAGCATTAGGTGGATTTTATGTCCAAATTACAAGTACTTTGGTAGTTTGCTTACAATCTCGTTCAATGACTCACATCTCAAGAGTTGCATGATAACGTCCAATACGCTTCATATTTGGCGAGGTCGACCGGTTCCACATGTTCAGCCTGTTCACTCCAGGTCACCGACAGAACGGTCAGCAGAGTCATCCAAGCTCCTGGAGAAGAAAACTATCGTTAAATCTAGGGAACCGTCCAGCACAAGAAAACCCACCACTCTGAGAGGAGTTCTCTCAGAGAGTATCCATGTCTGAGGTTTTTCTTAACCCAGCTGTGTACTGAAGACACTGCGGGGCCTCAAACGGCCTCAGGTCGCTCTAGCAGAGACGGTAGGAAAGGACAGGGCCACGACAGGCCGGGCCTCGCTGGAAACGGTCTGCGTTTGACGGGTACCACTCAGGTACCAACGATGCAAAATAGAGTAAACTCAGCCCGGTTTCATACTAGTGACTAGTTATTTGGTTTGGTTGCATTAGCTTAGAAAGAAGGATTATGACCAAAGGGGGAGTAGATGTAGGTCAGAAGACTGATATTCACATAATTTTAAAGACCACCCATCTTGGATATATTCCTTCATATCATACAGCGAACCATTCCAAAATAGAGAACATATGGATGGAAAATAGATGCCATTAGAAGAGCCTTATATGGTCAAGTATTAAATATTTTGGTAGTTTATTTACAATATCATTCACTGACTCACGTCTCAGGAGTTACTTGACGTCAAATTAAGTTTCATATTTGGCCATGTAGACCTGTAGACCCACGTGTTGCGGCCATTTCACTCCGGGTCACCGACAAGCATGGTCATCCGATTCATCCATGATCCTGGAGAACAGCACTTTAGTTAAATCTATGGCACCATCCAGCACAAGAAAACACACAATCTTCGCGAAGATTATAATAATTGTCAGAGGTTAATCTTAACCCTGCTGTGCAGAGGACACAGCTGGGCCTCAAACGGCCTCAGGTCGCTCTAGCAGAGACGGTAGGAAAGGACAGGGCCACGACAGGCCGGGCCTCGCTGGAAACGGTCTGCGGATAACTGGTACCGAATGGGTAACACCAAGCAAATGTGTTTCAACACCAAGTTCATGCTATCTGAAGATACACCACGCTTGGTTGAGTTAGCAAAATTGTTAACATAAACGGACTATATATTACAGAACACATAGGTCACACGGATAGCGGACATTATGGTTCAAAGTTCCATGAAAACAAGTGAGCACTGAAAATAGTATCCATTTTTAACGCTTTTGAGATAGAAAGAACAAACAGAACAAAATAAAATACACACCTCTGCATGGTTTCCCCGTTGACGACTGGCATACTAAACTGTTTACACGGTTGACTTCTCTAAACCTAATGTATAACTTCACCTAACGACAACAGGCAACACTTGTTGTTTTCTAATAGAAGATGAATGTTTTTGGCTCTAAACAAAACATAAATGATGAGATGGGGCAGAATATTCTGAAGTTCTAGAAACGTGCTCCTTCTCCGAACCGAAGCGAGGGCTAAAAGAAGGAAGCGATACTCCTACCGCCGGACGTGACGTTGTGGTTTTAGCGTCTCCTGTAGTTACAGTGAAGGGCCACCAGGGGGCAGTGAGGTACAACTAATCGTAATGACTCATTGTCGTATAAAAACATTATACAATAATGCCTTTTGGTCTTTATAACTCTTTTTGAACTGATGGGAATGATTAGGCTTACATATCTGGACCTCATTTCAAATGTATGAACATGATATATATATATTCCAAATAAAAGTTTTATAAACATGACAATTCATAAATGTTGTGAACCTGTCGGCTAAATCACCAATTGTATCAAAATGACAGGTCTATACCAAGTCTAAATTGTATGAATATGACAACTCCAAAAAATTATTAATATGACAATAAAAAATATTTTTGAAGATGGCTATTCAAAGTTGCATTAACATGACAAATCACCAGCTTCAAAGGATGTCAAGTCCAAAAATAAGTTTGTATTTTGGGAAAGTTGTGTGTCTTTATGACCTGTCAACGTAGAAACCCCCAGACGAAATGCGTTTGTGTCTGTGCTCGAAATAGACGCGCTGAATGTTTTCAGGGCCCCCCTTTTATTCACACGAGTGGGCGACTAGGGGGTACTCTTCTGTTTGGTCAACAAAGAACCAAAGTTTGGCTGACAATCCAGCACGACCACACACACTGTTTAGCCTGTTCGGTTGTGGCGCTTCATTGCACAGCTGGATCGTGAATGCCGTGTCCTTTGAGCGTCTGCAACGGACTGTAGTAGCCTATCCCCGCCTAGGCCATGTCTAAACTGACCTCTGACCCGATTGATAACCAGGGTTGCCAGTTTGGTCGTGAAATCGGGCCCAAGCTGTCAACACTGGTGATATCCTGACGCCTCGACCAACTCTGTATAACCGTGCGGTTGTTTCTCTGCCCGAGCATGAAATAATATAACAAGGCTGATTCTTTCACCCTGTGGAATAGCAGTTGGACCCCATAAATAAAGGTCCAGTTAACTACTGGTAACTTCAGGGAAGAGATGGTTCAGTTATGGTATTAGGTTACAAATGGGTGAATGAAGCGAGACGTTTAAGTTAGAAAGGCTTTTGTTTGGATTGTTTAGGATTTAAAAAAAAAAGGGTACATTTTAACACACAGTTTAACACACACATGTTGATGATTATTAAGTCTATAGTCGGAGTGTATAGGCAGAGTTTGAACCTAATAACTCCGTTATTGAGTTATTAGGTTAGCAAACGCTTAGGTTTAATATAACCCATGTTAATATCAATGTCTAATATTTCCACTGAACAGTGGCTTATGGATATTATGACGTGCATTCTGGGTAATAGCAACTGACTCCAAGGACACAGGGGCTTAAGGAGCCGTGCACAGTGTGTGTGTGTGTGTGTGTGTGTGCGTGCGTGCGTGCGTGCGTGCGTGCGTGCGTGCGTGTGTGTGTGTGTGCATAATTGCATATGCACGTGTTGGCCTGGTGCCAGCGTGTCAGAAGAGGTGCATTAGAGGCATCATCTCTTCAGACGTCTGCCAGTACAGGTGTACAGCTTCTCAGAACAGGACAGCACGGATGTCCTAGATCCCACACACTTTAATGCTCTCGCTCTGTCTCTCTGTCTCTCTGTCTCTCTGTCTCTCTGTCTCTCTGTCTCTCTGTCTCTCTCTCTCTCTGTCTCTCTCTCTCTCTCTCTCTCTCTCTCTCTCTCTCTCTCTCTCTCTCTCTCTCTCTCTCTCTCTTCCCCTCAATCTGAGAGAGGGAGAGAGCGCGAAAGAGAGAAAGAGAGAGAGAGAGATGGAGAGAGAGAGAGAGAGAGAGAGAGAGAGAGAGAGAGAGAGAGAGAGAGAGACAGAGAGAGAGAGAGACAGAGAGAGAGAGAGAGAGAGAGAGAGAGAGAGAGAGAGAGAGAGAGAGAGAGAGAGAGACAGAGAGAGAGAGAGACAGAGAGAGAGAGAGAGAGAGAGAGAGAGAGACAGAGAGAGAGAGAGACAGAGAGAGAGAGAGAGAGAGAGAGAGAGAGAGAGAGAGAGACAGAGAGAGAGAGAGAGACAGAGAGAGAGAGAGAGAGAGAGAGAGAGAGAGAGAGAGAGAGAGAGAGAGAGAGACAGAGAGAGAGAGAGACAGAGAGAGAGAGAGAGAGAGAGAGAGAGAGAGAGAGAGAGAGAGAGAGAGAGAGAGAGAGAGAGAGAGAGTGTTGGATTATGCCAGGGACCAGATCTGTGTGTTTAATAGCCTTATCACTCTGCAGCATGTCAGTGCGGCTGTTACTATGACTCACCTCACCCTCACCCTCTCTCTCTCTCTCTCTCTCTCTCTCTCTCTCTCTCTCTCTCTCTCTCTCTCTCTCTCTCTCTCTCTTATCACCGTCACCCCACTGCTAAATGGATCAGATGACGATCCAACATAATGAGAGAGAGAGTACAGCATCGGTACAGAAGCTGAAGGCATGGGAACCGAAGGGGCTGATTCGATTAAACCTCAGGGAGGGAGGGAGGGAGGGAGGGAGGGAGGGAGGGAGGGAGGGAGGGAGGGAGGGAGGGAGAGCAGGGTGTCTCTTACAGGTGACTCAGAGGGATTGGTCATTGTCCTCAGCAACGCTAAGACGGACAATCACCAATTAATAAGGATGTTCTGGTCCACTTAACACAGGACACACACACACACACGCGTGCACACAGACACACACACACACACACACACACACACACACACACACACACACACACACAGACACACACGCGCGCATATACACATGAAGATTGGTGCACCTGGAAAAAAAACATTTTTTGGCTTTCATGGACTCTTTCTCTGTACATTGTATTTCTACGTTTTTGTCCAGATGTCTAACAATCCCGTGATTGGGGATCGAACCCAAAACCCAGTCGGTACCACGCCATGGCCTACCAGTTGAGATGGACAGGGAATCCAACTCCTAACCCTGGCCGTATCAATGCCTTGCTCCACCAGTCGAGCCTCACAGGACCACTCTCTACCTTGCTCTTGCTTATCGTGTCCACCAGATAGACGGATTATATCTCTAGTATACTCTCTCCCCCTCTCCCTCTCTCCCTCTCTCTCCCTCCCTCTCTCTCTCACTCTCTTTCCCCTCTCTCGCTCTCCCTCGCTCTCTCCCCCCCATCTCTCTCCCCCTCTCTCTCTCTCTTCCCCTCCCTCTTTCCCCCTCTCGGCATCGGGGACAGAGCCCGGTATGACCCTCCTGATTGAGGACATCGTGTCTGGGCTCACGTCGGCGGCCTCGCCGGGGTAATTCGATTGTTTCCGGAAACACACTTGATCACGTCCCGCTCTTCGGGGGCCCCCGGAGGGGATTCGACCTGACGGATCGGATGGAAACACAGCCTCAGAGTTCTTCTTCAGTCGTCCACGCCGTTCGCCCCTGCTCGCCGTTACCGTGACTACGTGATCGGCGGTCGGCCCTGGTTTCCGCGATTACCGAGAGATGAGCTCTCGAAGCGTCGGGAACTGTAGCGACGGATGTGTGGGAGCGTAGTGGCTTTTGTGTCCCAGCCTAAAGGTTCTTGGTTCGATCCCCGTAGTTCCCAGTCCACCTTGAGCCAGGCGCCCCCTGAACCCCACCTGTTCCTTAAAGGGGACCTATTATGCTTTTTCGACTTTTATGACCTATAAACGTTGTTATAATGATTGACAGTCATGTTCAACCATACTAAAGTGTTAAATAATGACGTACACGCATCTCGACGCATTCCCTGCTGACGGTCTGGGGTGGCTGTGCAGAGCGCTAAACACTCGGGACAACGTTTGCGATTCACTCGTTCACATTTCCGGGAAATCATCTACGTAGAGGCACTCCTGCCACGCCCCCATATGCCTGGTCAAATCTGCCCGCGCGCGCGCTTCAAGGAAGGTAACCAATCACAACGGAGTTGGGTTGGTTGGAGGAGGGCGAGGGGGCGGAGAAGGACGAAACCGAGCGTTGACAGAGAATGCTGAAAGCGCCCGGATGAGAGGAAGAGTTTCCCGAAAATCGACATCGTTTTTTGTGCTGTGATTCGTGTCAGGTTGCGCTATTAGGAGTCATTAATAAGAAATGAAGACAAGAAAAGTAGTATAATAGGTCCTCTTTAATGACATGGATCTGAGTGTGTTTTGGATAAGAGCGTCTGACGAATGGCGAGATGTGGGGTCAGGATTCAGATCTCAGCATCTGCAAGTGCAGCTCAGTGGTTCTCACAGTCCAGTTAAAGCTGCACTGCATATCTCCCATCGCTTCCTTCTCCCACCAGCAAGGCGTTGGGTGTTTCGTTCGGATAAACCTGACTTGACTCCATTGTTTTTTAATCTCCCCTGTCACCAAAATCTAGAGGTGGAACCTCTCGGCTTTGAGTGTCACCCTATATTAAATAATATGGTGTTGTGTATATCTTGTTGTGTAAGGAATATGGTGGCGGCCATGTTTTTTCATTTGTTGTTGATAGTGGCGCCTTGGTAGCTAGTTCCACTGTGGTGAAACCACACTGCACCCAGTAAACATCTCGGGGTACCACACCAAACAGAAGACGAAACCAGAGCTTCAAAGACCTTGGAAGAGTCCCTCTCTCCCTCACACAACTTCAGAGTTATTACAAAGCCTTTTAAAAGGGCGTTTGAGTAAGTAAAAGTAATTGAGTAATCCGATGTATTTAATCGGTTACGTTAAATACTGTGCGTTATAATGTACGCTGTTTCAGTGTTTCCATTCCCTATTCATTTTAGTAGTCTTCCTTTACCAAAAAATGCTTAAATTTTCCTCTTAATCCCTTAGTGGTCGTGGTTTTATTGTTCCTTCGTCTATGTTTACCCTCACGCTGAAAACCTACGGCCCCGAACGGTTCTGTTAGGTTTAACGAACCTGTGCGTGTTTTTCAAAATTCCTTCAGAAACCAC
>NC_044069.1:6291245-6311245 GCF_902167405.1 Gadus morhua
CATGTACAGTGTGTGCGCAAGCATGTGTGCGTAGGCTGTGTATGCATGTGTATGAAATGAGTGTGCGCACGAATGCATGCAAGTATGTATGCATGCATGTATGTGTGTATGTGCGTGCATGTGTGTGTGTATGTGCGTGCATGTGTGTGTGTGTGTATGTGTGTGTGCATGCGTTCATGCGTGTCCTACACTAAGTATGTATGCACGTGTGTGCAAAGCGAGTGGGTTCTTTTAAGATCCACTCAGAGTTTCCTATCTTTCTTGGTACTGAGTACGGTGTCCTGCCGTGTGCTGCAACAGAATCTCCCCCCTACCCCCCCCCCCCCCCCCCCCTTCCCATGACAGCGACTGGCCCTCATGATCCACATCATCCACCAGTGTGTCGATCACGTTCCCCCCCCCACCTCCCCCTCCTCACAGGGTACCGCCGCTCTTGGCTTCTCTCTTCTCTCTCGTCGAGGGCCTTGGCTCCCAGTGAGCCATAGTCAATTTGCGATCAACCGTATAATCAGAGCGTCTGATTCGCTCCAGAGCCATGAAATGACTTTGAGGCTGCTGCCATGTTTTTACCTTTTCTACCACCATTGGATCATCGCCTTTAGCCAAATACCAGTGCATACATCTCTTACCGGGGGGGAATCAAACCCTCAACCCTGGCAGCCTACCAGTAGTCCTACTGGAGCCAAGTCCTCTACCTGCTCCTTGATAACCTAATTTACTGTAAGTGGCTTTGGATAAAGCATGCCTCAAACTACTAATCAGTTTAACCGTTTGGCATCCGAAGAGATAAGGCTCCTTCCTCCAGGGGTGATCCTGGGGGCCTATGGCCGGGCCCTTCAGGGTTAGGAGGAGGACCAGGGCCCTCCGATGGATCAGGTCCATTTCAGTCCCAGACTTTTGCCCGCACACGTGACAATCTTCAAAGGGTCTGGAGGAACCAGGCGGCGCAACGCCCAGACCTCCGCGCTACGCTTTCATCTCCGGTCTGAGACTGCCCGGCTCCCCTGATCAGAGCCGGCAGACACACAGAGCACAAACCACGACGGGTGGGGGGCAGCGACTGTTTGGGTTGTGGTGAACGACTGTAAAGACCAAAGCAGAGTGCAAATTATATTCATAATACAACCCAAACAAGAGTCGTTTTAACGGACACAGAGCACGTTTGTAGTGGGGCTGTGTTTATTTGTTATTATGTATTTTTTGGTTCTCTTGGACCAGGAGAACCAAACTATTCAAATGTCTGCGTGTCTACATTATTTCCGTGTCCGAACAACGACAATGTGTTTTGCGTTAAAAAGTGGTTAACCGGAATCTAGATAGATAGATAGTTGAATCCCCCGTAGGAGAAATTACGGTAACTGAGCAGTGGTTGTTTATAGGAAGATGGAAGAACTGGTTGTGACTTCATATGAATCCACAAATAGACTTCAATGACCTAATATGTTTCCATAAATTCACAGCAAAACTCCCCTGGAAACAGATCACCCTTCATGTTTTTCCTGGGAAGGCCAGGAAATGGCCAATCAGCTCCCAGGACGGGCAGAGCCGGTTCCGCCGGTGTGGAAAGGACCTTAATTCCATCCGTCAATATTTGCATGGCAGAGTTCACCGGCCCTGGCTCCCATCACGTTAACACGGTGTGATTAGCTGGGAAGACACTTATCAGTGCTGGGGGGTGGGGGTGGAGGGGGTACTTACAGATGTCAGAGGTTGCTGATAGGATGAACTATATAGAGGCCAATGGTAAACACAGTCGAAAATAGCCATTGATTTCAGGGCCACGGGTTGTGAACCCCCCAGTTCCTCTTGTGACGACCCCCTCCGAAAGTCCAAAAGTACTCCAACATGTCTAAATATTGATAACCTCCCTGAGATGCATCCTCTAATTAACAAGACCTGATCGATGGATACACTCTCCCCTGTTCAGACTGGCCCTCACGTCCTCTCTGATTACAGGTCATGTGACACGATTTGTTGTTGTCTATTTGCACTATTATGTTATTGTGTCATTATGTTACATGTTATATGTTGTGTGGTAAATATATTAATCGCACATTTGTTTGAGTATGAGGAAACGCAATTTCGGTCGTCTGTGTAACTTGATGCACGGTCTGTCTGACAATAAAGTTCACTTTGACTCTGGCTTTGACTAAACAATCGGCTTTTCACTCCGACCTTTCGCTCTCCCATCACCTGATGCGGCGTGATGCTTTTCCCGGTAGAGTACCACGCCAGTTCCACAAACGTAGAGTAGGACTAGTTCTCGGTATTCTCCCCCCATAGCTGCTGGGTCTCCCCTTTGTCCACCGTCATCAATGGCAGCTGAATGTCTCGCGAACGGCACTTTGTAACGTCACAACAGCAGGAGGCTATTTTTGTTTCCTAAGGCCATTATCACGTCGGGGGGGAGATAAGGAGGTGGTTCACCGCGGTGACATCTCGATCCCAGCGCTTTGCGTTGAGCAATATGAAGAATTTGCCGTGTGACGCGAAAGGTTTTGCATGGCGCGCATGAGAGCAGTGTTTAAGACAAATAAAAAAAGAAAGAAAAATAGTGACAGGCACTGTTGTTGTGTCAGGTGTCACAAACGTTTAAACTATTTTAAGTCACTGAGTCACCCGCCTTGCACGCTATGTGTCAAGGTATTCGTGACAAAACATCTAAGAAGGAATTATAACTTATTATTATAACTATTTTTGGACACCCCAAGAAGGAGGATGGTAAGGGAAAGTATACAGGAGTTAAATCGAACCATTAGGTCCAACTGCCGGGACATTAAGCTATCTTTAGTCTGTTTTTCAAGCTCCCAAACCGACCCAGCCAATCAGAGCTCGGAGCGGAGGGACTGAAGGCTTCGGCACGGAGGCCTGAGCCTTCGTAGGAAATATTGTGGAAAAGAAGATGAATGTAATGTAATTACAATGTCATGATATTATGTTCATCAGAACCATCCCATTAACTACGAGCACCACCCGCCCACACATGATTCTATAAAACAAGATTAGTTATGAGTTGGTGAGAGAGAGAGAGAGAGAGAGAGAGAGAGAGAGAGAGAGAGAGAGAGAGAGAGAGAGAGAGAGAGAGAGAGAGAGAGAGAGAGAGAGAGAGAGAGAGAGAGAGAGACAGAGAGACAGAGAGAGAGACAGAGACAGAGAGAGAGAGAGAGAGAGAGAGAGAGAGAGAGAGAGAGAGAGAGAGAGAGAGAGAGAGAGAGAGAGAGAGACAGAGAGAGAGAGAGAGAGAGAGAGAGAGAGAGAGAGAGAGAGAGAGAGAGAGAGAGAGACAGAGAGAGAGAGAGAGAGAGAGAGAGACAGAGACAGAGAGAGAGAGAGAGAGAGAGAGAGAGAGAGAGAGAGACAGAGAGAGAGAGAGAGAGAGAGGACAGAGACAGAGAGAGAGAGAGAGAGAGAGAGAGAGAGAGAGAGAGAGAGAGAGAGAGAGAGAGAGAGAGAGAGAGAGAGAGAGAGAGAGAGAGAGAGAGAGAGAGAGAGAGAGAGAGACAGAGACAGAGAGCCACACACACACTCACACACACACACACACACACACACACACACACACACACACACACACACAACGCTTTAGCATTCCACTGAGGGAGAGCGAGCACAAGACAGAGAAAGGTGAGAGGTCAGTTAGGGAAGAGGTGGTTAATAAGAAAGCGCAGTGTGGAGTCTGACTTTTGGCCAACTCATATCAACTGTGCCTGGGGGGGGGAGGCAAAAGGGCGATGTCATCACAGTGATAAGAAGAACGTTTGGGTAAAGGTTGACCCTGTGTGCTGCATGATTGTCACAAAGCCCCCTTAAAGTAAACCAAGGAACATAAACCTTCAGGCCAAAATAGGCTTACAAAACTCGAGGACTATCTGCTTATGAACCTAAAACTTTGATCATGTACCATTTGGGAATCGTTGGTTACTTCATTACCTCATCGTAGAACCGTGATGTGTTCTCATGCGAGCACTAACATAAACCACCTGCTCTGAAACGTCCTTCATCCCAACCCTGCTAAAGTGATTAACCACATGTTTAGAAAGGTATGGAGAAAGGCTTCCTCTGTGTGTTATCAGGCTCCTGGCAGCAATCCGGGACCTGACCGGGCCTGGGAAGCCATCCGAGGCTGTAATGGGGATGAATGGAGGACACTCAATGAGCTGCACCTGAGCGAGGAGACCGCTTTACAGGGGACTGATTCTGCAGAACACCCCCCGGGCCGGGCGTGAAGACAGACACTCTGTTTGGAAGGTGCAGAACGAAAGATTGATTTTCTCCTTTTCGACCCTTAAGGATTGATTTGTGAATCGGGAAAACGTTTTGATAAAATGAGGACAGAATGTACAGGTTTGTTGAGGACACCGTTCTGTTTGTGCCTCCGGACATAGCGTGTTGAATTAAACACAGTGTGTGTACAAGATGTGGGACACGTTTCCTCTACGAGCTGAGGAAGAATAAATCCTCATTTCTGATGGTTTGCAAAGGGCTTTAAATTCAAGAGTATTTTTATGTTGCTGCTATTCCATTGGTATCACCCACACACACACACACACACACACACACACACACACACACACACACACACACACACACACACACACACACACACACACACACACACATGTACATGCACACAAACATAAAGTCACACAAGGACGCTTCAGGGAGACATGTGTGTGCGTGTGTCTGTGTGAGATTGTGTGTAAGACATCATCCTTTTCATCAGGAAAGGTTATAGTCGTAATGACCTGTGTGTGTGTGTGTCTCTGTGTGCGTTTGTCTGTGTGTGTGCGTTTCGGTGCGTATGTGTGCGTATGTGTGAGACAGGGAAGGGCATCGCTGTAGTTCTGAGTGCAACAGATGCTCTCCAGTTTCATAACACATCAGTGTCCTTAATCCCAGATGGGGCTTCGCACACACACACACACACACACACACACACACACACACACACACACACTAGTGGAGGTTCAGACACTCATCACCAGGCCGCAAGGGCAGACAGACATTTATGAGCGCTTGTACTCAAGTAACTTTCCTCAAGTAGTGATGAGCTGTCTGTGCTTGAATACATTATACTTTTAATGACTTAAAAGTAGTGAAGCTCTGTAGTAGTTGAGATTCAAGATTGTTTATTGTCATATACACAACAATGAAATAATTAGTCCCTGGCAAGGAAATTGATGAGTCTCAGGCTCCTTCAACAGGGCAATATAAAAATGTAAAAAAGAAAAGTAAACACAAGTGAAGAGAAACACAAGAGAAACACAAGTAAGAGATATCATACAATGAGCATGAGTTATCATATAGAACCGCAAGAATAACTGTCTTTGTAATCCTTCTTTGGACATGCACTTCAATAGACAGTCATTCTTGTGAAGATCTGGACTTAAAGAGACAAGCTGGGATGGGTGGGTTAGGTCGGTTTGGGGGGGAAGGTATTTTTGCTCATTATTTGAACGTTAACCCTTTTTGGTTGAAAATATTGTGTCAAATATGAGTAGCATTTTATATAAGAATTTAAAATGTTGTTAAAAAAAATAAGTTACATTTCTTCATGTCCATTATGCCATATTGTTAATAAAAATATTAAACAAAATAATCACTGTCTTGACATTCGCGCACTCGCTTTCCATTCAGATTAGTTCAGGGTGAAAACACTAAACAGTAGTAATAGTGACATCACTGGTAATTATGTTGTAGGATCATTCACGGTGGGGGGTTGGGGGAGGGGGGAAAGTGTGGGAGGGAGTGTGAGGCTGAGAGGACAGGTTTCCAGGGGGTAGATGCAAATAGGAGCCTGTGGAAGAACCAAGCTGAAGAACCGGCTGACGCTGTTCCAACACCCCGGGTGGGATGAGCACGTTCTGCAGGTAGAGTGTCATGGACTCTCGGCGTGGAAACATGCAAATCATTATAAGTGTGTAAGCATGCTTCTGTGTGTGTGCTAGTGTGTGTGTGTGTGTGTGTGTGTGTGTGTGTGTGTGTGTGTGTGTGTGTGTGTGTGTGTGTGTGTGTGTGTGTGTGTGTGTGTGTGTGTGTGTGTGTGTGTGTGGGTGTGTGTGTATGAGTCATTGAGTGAGTGAGATGGAGAGAGTGAGAGAGAGAGAGAGAGAGAGAGAGAGAGAGAGAGAGAGAGAGAGAGAGAGAGAGAGAGAGAGAGAGAGAGAGAGAGAGAGAGAGAGAGAGAGAGAGAGAGAGAATGTGTTCCTATGCTCTGTACTATTGGGTGGCATATAGTGAGTTTTCGGTTGTTAATTTGCTTTGTGGCGATGCGTAAGACAAGACCAGGTCATCCTAACTCAATAATAATACAAATACAGCTGGGGACATCAACAGACACCAACAGACTGACTGAGTAATCCATGGCTCCTCCATTCCTGCCCCATGACACACGCAGAGTCACTGATATTCAGAATGTGATGGACGAATATCATCTGTCACCCTCAATCATTCCTATGACACCTATTATAAATAGTACTTAACATTGTGTAGCATCTTATCATAGCTATGTTGTTGAACACAGGGAATGGGTTAACCTAGCAATTGTAAGTGCTCGGCACTTGGTTCTACGAATATATTTACTGTACCGGCAGCGATATATTGTTTCAAAGCGTCTGCTAAATATCCTAAATGTAAATGTGACCTAGATACAAATATAAATATCAAGTCAATTATTTGACTCTATCAGCAAGACAAGATTAGGGTCATGGGAGTGAAGACACACAGCGTGGCGGACAGAATGATTTCCTATACTTCACTGTACATAATCAAACCATAAGTAAACTTGGGTAAGGTCACATCCTCATGTTAGACACCAAATCAGAGCCTTGAAACTAAATCATAGGACGGACCGTGATTTATGTGAAGCCAGTAGCTCTGTGATGAAATGTTGGAGGTCGCCATTAATCGTCTAATGTGTTTACAATTCTAATGTAATTATCTGAGGCCTCTTCAAAGTGTTTGCCCAAGGCCACCAGGGACTGGATATAGAGCAGGGGAGGTATTACACACAATGTCCTTCCTCTCGCTCTCTCTCTTTCTCTACCTCTGTCTCCCTGTCTCTCTCCCCCTCTTTCTCCCTTCTCTCTCTCTCTCTCTCTCTCTCTCTCTCTCTCTCTCTCTCTCTCTCTCTCTCTCTCTCTCTCTCTCTCTCTCTCTCTCTCTCTCTCTCTCTCTCTCTCTCTCTCTCTCTCTCTCTCTCTCTCTCCATCCGGCTAGTAAGTTATGATGGATCCCCTGATCCATGAAGCCCGGCCTCTCCCTTCCTGGAGATGGCAAGAAGAAGAGGAAAAAGAGGAGGAGGAAGAAGAGATAAAATGATAGAGGGAGAAAGAGAAAAAAAGAGAGAGAGAGAAATGGGGAAGGGGTCATGGCAACGCATCCATGGGCTGGTTGCATCTGATTGGCCGCGGGGGGTACGTGGATGTGTGTGTTTTCTCTGTGTATGTGTGTTTGTATATGAGTGTGCATGTGTGTGTCTTGTGTCTTTGTATGTGTGTGTGTGTGTTAATGACTATGTATTTGTGTGTTTTGTCTGTGTGTGTGTGTGTGTGTGTGTGTATATGGCTGTGTATGTGCGTGTGTGTGTTGTGTCTGCGTGTGTGTGTGTGTGTGTGTGTGTGTGTGTGTGTGTGTGTGTGTGTGTGTGTGTGTGTGTGTGTGTGTGTGTGTGTGTGTGCGCGTATGTGTGTGTGTGTGTGTGTGCGTGTGTGTGTGCGTGTGTGTGTGTGTGTGTGTGTGTGTGTGTATATGACTGTGTATGTGTGTGCATATGATTGTATATGTGTGTTTTGTCTCTGTGTATGTGTGTCTTCTCTGTGTATGTGTGTCTTCTGTGTGCGGGTGTGTGTGTTTGTGTATGTGTATGACCATGCATGTCTGTGTGTCCTTGGGTCACATGGTATTTCTTTGCTCGGTTACAGAGAAGTTTACGTAAGCGTGGTACATAAGAAGTCCAATCAAGGCCCGGCTGACGTCGGCGGCTCTGTGAGGATTAGTTTGAATAAGAGAAAGGATTGATCATCATGAACCCGGAGGGGAAGCTCAGAGGCAGAGCGCAGACGACCGCGATCGGCGTTGGAATGCGGCCCTGTGAGTTCTTTAGTAATCGTCCACGAACAAAGAGAATGCCACTTCATTGTCCAGCCTCGGACGGAAGAATTCGCTTTGGGCCTCACGTCAAAGAAATGAAAACAGTGCATTACATAAAGATATGACGCATAGAACAAAATATACACGCTTGCTTTGGTTTGATTGCAGCAGTCCATCAGGGCAGGGTCACAGAATCACTCATAGGATGTTGATGAATCTAAAATACAAATTGTGCAAGTCAAGAAAGTCACGGTTTGTCGTAAAAACCCAATGTGGAAAATACGAAATTAGAAGGACTACACACGCAGAAGTCATGTAAATGATGTCATACAGTTTGCTCAACACACGCCACGTTTTAAGCTAACGTTGACGCGGTTCATGTGTGCATCGTACCGGTGTGCAGTCACATGACCAACGGGTGCTGCCCGTTCCTTCACTTCCCTGTAGGACCAGGTGACTCACATAGCGCTGGATCCCGCGGACATGTCCGTCGAAACAAAAGGTCGTCACCATGGAGACAGCGGAGGAGCTCCCTGTATACGTAGGTCAGCGACCCTGAGTGGGAGGTGGGCGGTGGGGGTCCGGGGGGGTGGTTTGATGTTGGCTGTGTGGGTCCCCCACCTGCGTGCCAGTAGCCTAGATACCCAAGATGCATCAGTACCCAACAGCCTACAGACCAGTTGGCACCTCCCGGGTAATCATTCACCGTGCACCGCAACAAGTGCACCTGAGGTTCAGGCTGGTTTGAATCATGGGAACATTGGCTCCTTTGTGTGATCTCTTGTCAGGTGGTGTAAATATTTATTTTATTTTACCTCATTTTGTTTTGTACACACAGATATGTATTTTTATGTTTTGGGATGCTTCACAAGGATTTTCCTGGCAGAATTAACAAGTGTTATCCTGTATTTGCTTAGGCCTATTGCCTCGTTAATTCACTTAACATAAATCTTTTTTTATGTGTGTGTCTGTGTGTGTGTGAGTGTGTGTGTGTGTCTGTAAGTGTATATGTGTGTGTGACTAGCACACCATCGATACCTGACCCCCAGCCCAATTTTGAGATGGAGCAGAAACCCACTATACACACACACACACACACACACACACTCACAAAACACACACACACACTCAACCCCCCCCCCCACACACACACACACACACACACACACACACACACACACACCGCTCTATCTTATTGCCCTACATTGCGTGTCCCGTGTGGATGTGTTCATCACCTCTGACCCGAATCAATAACTTAAAGAGCCTGCCTGAAACAAGACTGATGTCACCCCGTGACGTCACCCTGTGACGTCACCCCGTGACGTCACCCCGTGATTTCTCCTCGTGATGTCATGGCCTGCCGTGCTCGTGTCCTCACGACTTGTTTTGAGCGGATGAACATGTGATGTTTCCCGTCAAAGCCCTGTCAATGCCCTATTAAAGACACTTTGTGTACGATGACACACCCAGATGAACACACACACGAAGATCATAATGTGTGCACGGCGTTTACATGACTAAGGACGTGCAGCGGTGACGTGACCTGGATCGAGTCCATCCAGGTGTCTCAACCGAAGGGACTGAAGGCTCGGTTATGGCTCCACGTCGAGGCGACACAAGGGGGTTTACAGATCCATTACGTCCCTGCGGACCCTCCTTGCGTCCGCCGCACCGGCCTGACGTGCGCCTCTCAAAAATGTGCACCTTTCGTTCCCATTGGTCCGCTCGCTAAAACCCGACGAAGAGCCCACACAGGTTCACGGCGGCGTCGAAGCGTCTGCGGGGGGGGGGTCCTCGCGTTGCGTCGACGTGGGACCATAACTGAGCCTTAAATCGCCGCGCTGCAGCAAACGACAGTCTATACGTCCCATCATCGGACTGACGGCCTGGAGCCGACGGGTTCATCAGCCCGGTACCGTGTGACTGAGACCCCTCCTCCCGGCGGGGGTCACCGCTGAAACATCCCGGAGCCCCGAAACAAAAGCCTTGTTTTCCTCCTCCTGACCTCCTGGTCACCCCCCCCCCCCCGCGCCCGGACCCTCAGCAGAGACGGCACGGTACGCAGGACAACCATGTGGTTCCACGAGGGCTGAGGCCCCACAGTGACCCTGTGTGTGTGTGTGTCTGCGTTCGTGCGTGCGTGTGTGTGTGTGTGTGTGTGTGTGTGTGTGTGTACGTGCGTGCGTGCGTGCGTGCGTGCGTGCGTGCGTGGGCGTGTGTGTGTGTGTGTGTGTGTGTGTGTGTGTGTGTGCGTGCTTTCGTGGGTGTGTGTGTGTGTGTGTGTGTGTGTGTGTGTGTGTGTGTGTGTGTGTGTGTGTGTGTGTGTATGCGTGCTTTCGTGGATGTGTGTGTGTGTGTGTGTGTGTGTGTGTGTGTGTATGTGTGCGTGCGCTCCCGTGCGTCGGGGCGTGGCCCAGCCCAGCGATAGGGAGCGGGTGCAGGCCGGAGCGGAGTGTCCGGTTGCCAGGTTTTCCCCTGGTTAATAATGGAGAGGTGGATCCTATCACCAGGCCTCCTCTCCACAGCCCGGGGTCACCCTGATCAGCACCGGCTCCAGGGGCCTCGCTCTGCTGGCGGCCATCTTGGGGCGAGCTGAATGATTCGACCATTTATGGAGAACCATGAGAGGTTTTCTGGAACAGGTCCCTGGACTGTTCATGAAGCACTCTAAACTGGATACACACACGCTCCAATACCGGTGGACCTCTATGTATGTGTGTGTGTGTGTGTGTGTGTGTGTGTGTGTGTGTGTGTGTGTGTGTGTGTGTGTGTGTGTGTGTGTGTGTGTGTGTGTGTGTGTGTGTGTGTGTGTGTGTGTGTGGGGTGTGTTTATGTCTGTGTGTGTGTGCATGTGGGGGTCTTCCTGAATATCACATTATTACATAACAGCCTTTTCCCCTGGAGAGAGAGAGAGAGAGAGAGAGAGAGAGAGAGAGAGAGAGAGAGAGAGAGAGAGGGGAGAAAAAGGGAGAGAGGCAGAGATATCCTTTGATAATATTTAAAAAAGCCTTGCGAATGAAGCACTCAACGTTTAAATTAAATTGAGAGAGACAGCCAACAGAGACAGAGAGAGAGAGAGGAGGGGGAGAGAGAGAGGGAGGGGAGAGAGAGAGGGAGGGGAGAGAGAGAGATAGAAAGAGAGAGAGACAGAGTGAGAGAGGAAGAGAGAGAGAGAGAGAGAGAGAGAGAAGGGGAGACAGGGAAAAACAAGCCGTCCAAGCACATTTGGTGTTTTCGAACCTCAACACTTCCAGACACCTGCGGTTTGCAAGGCCATTACCAGGCTGAACATCCCATAATAATCACAACAGCACACAGTATTCATCTTCATGGGTGTGTGTTTGCGTTGCGATGACGGCGCTCCCTATGTTTAGGCCGGGCTGTCGGAGGCTGTTGATGAACAGCGCAGTGTGACGAACATTAGCTGAGACGGGCCGGGCGCACCATACAGCTAACAGAGAATTTAGATCTGGGTCTCCGGGTGCTTATGTAACTCTCTCTCTCATCCTCTCCCTCTCTCTCTCTCTCGCTTCTCCCTCTCTCCCTTCCTCTCAGCCTCTCCCTCTCTCGGTTTTCTCTCCCTTCCTCTCACCCTCTCCTTCTCCCTCTCGCTCTCTTTCTCCCTCTCTCTCTCTCTCTCTCTCTCTCTCTCTCTCTCTCTCTCTCTCTCTCTCCCTTCCTCCCTCCCTCTTTTCACCCTCTCTTGTCTCCCTCTCTGTCTCTCCGTCTCCGTCTCTCCGTCTCCGTCTCTCTCTCTTCTCTCTCTCTCTCTCTCTCTCTCTCTCTCTCTCTCTCTCTCTCTCTCTCTCTCTCTCTCTCTCTCTCTCTCTCTCTCTCTCTCCCTCTCTCTCTCTCTCTCTCTCTCTCTCTCTCTCTCTCTCTCTCTCTCTCTCTCCCTCTCTCTCAGTCCTTCCTTTAAGTAGGTCTCTCATGCTGGCATGAATCAGTCAATATCGCAATGCACCAAACTGTTTCAATACCTTAGTTTCTAGGCCAAGCCGTATCGACAGCAAGAGGTGACTCAACCGCAGACTGAAAGCCATAACAGAACCAGCATTACAGCTCAGCACAGAGTAGATCCACACAGGAAAACACACAAACACACACACATCAATCATCACGTGTACTCCCGCAAAATACAGGCGCACAGACAAATATCAACACTTGTACTTGTTCCAGCAACGGTCTATGATGATCCACAAATTCACTAATGCTTCAGTGTTAGCCATGTGTTTGCTAAGATGATTAGATGACCCTCCCACAAACACACACACACACTCGCTGTGGTGGTGGTTGTGCCGGTGGAGGTGGTAGTGATGTCGGTGGTGGTGGTGGAGGTTTTGATGGTGTTTGTGGTGGTGGTGGTGGTGTTGCTGGTGGTGGAGGGGGTGTTGGTTGTGGATGTGATGATGATGTTGGTGGTGGTACTGGTAGAAGTGGTAGTAGTAGTAGTAGTAGTAGTAGTAGTAGTAGTAGTAGTAGTAGTAGTAGTAATAATAATAATAATAATAATAAATGAAATTTATATAGCGCTTAATATGGTACTCTAAGACGCTTCTAGCAGTAGTAGTAGAAGTGTGGAGGTGATGGTGGAATTAGTGGTGGTGATGGTAGTGGTAGTAGTAGTGTGGTGGTGGAGGTGGTGGTAGTAGTGGTAGTAGTAGTAGTGTGGTGGTGGAGGTGGTGGTGGAGGTGGTGGTAGTAGTGGTAGTAGTAGTGTGGTGGTGGTAGTAGTGGTAGTAGTAGTGTAGTGGTGGAGGTGGTGGTAGTAGTGGTAGTAGTAGTGGTGGTGGTGGAGGTGGTGGTAGTAGTGGTAGTAGTAGTGTGGTGGTGGTGGTAGTAGTGGTAGTAGTAGTGTGGTGGTGGAGGTGGTGGTAGTGGTAGTAGTCGTGTGATGGTGGAGGTGGTGGTGGAGGTGGTGGTAGTAGTGGTAGTAGTGGTAGTAGTAGTGTGGTGGTTGAGGTGGTGGTGGAGGTGGTGGTAGTAGTGGTAGTAGTAGTGTGGTGTTGGGGGTGGTGATGGTGGAGGTGGTGGTAGTAGTGGTAGTAGTAGTGTGGTGGTGGAGGTGGTGGTAGTAGTAGTAGTAGTGTGGTGGTGGTGGTGGTGGTGGAGGTGGTGGTGGAGGTGGTGGTGGAGTGGTGGTGGTAGTGGTGGTAGTATTGTGGTGGTAGTATTGTGGTGGTGGAGGTGGTGGTGGAGGTGGTAGTGATGGTGGTGGAGGTGGTGGTGGAGGTGGTGGTAGTAGTGGTAGTAGTAGTGTGGTGGTGGAGGGTGGTGGTAGTAGTAGTAGTGTGGTGGTGGTGGTGGTGGTGGAGGTGGTGGTGGAGGTGGTGGTGGAGGTGGTGGTGGTAGTGGTGGTAGTATTGTGGTGGTAGTATTGTGGTGGTGGAGGTGGTGGTGGAGGTGGTAGTGATGGTGGTGGAGGTGGTGGTGGTAGTGGTAGTAGTGTGGTGGTAGTAGTGTGGTGGTGGAGGTGGTGGTGTTGCTGGAGGTGGTGTTAGGGGGGTGCTGGTTTAGAGCAGGCCTGTGCTGTGTGACCCTACGGCCCTGGGAGCCAAACAACCAAACTCAACTCCATCCATTCAGCTTCTGGTCCGCTTCACTACACATACCGTAGGGTGAGGAATGTAGAGGTCCTGCACACACACTCACACAGGCACATGGTGGGTACCCCCCCTCACACACACACACACACACACACACACACACACACACACACACACACACACACACACACACACACACACACACACACACACACAGACACAGGCATTCACACATCACATGACTGCATACACACAAATACAGTCAAACATGTGTGGCCCCATGGCCCCATGTAATCGCGCGTGTGTGTGATTACATCTGCATGGGGCCACAATACAACAGCAACAACGTGTTCAAACGCTCCCTCACACACATACACGCAAACACACACACATACACACACACACACACACATGCGTCCTGTGATATGTTTAGACCCATGCAACCACAGACACACACACTAGTTAGACGCACACACACAAACACTGACACGTGAAATACACAAAGACTAGAAACACCTTTCAGAGCATTTGAATAAACACACACACACACACACACACACACACACACACACACACACACACACACACACACACACACACACACACACACACACACACACACACACACACACACACACCACGCCAGGGGGGGGGGTGGTGGGCTGGATTATCCGCCACAGTAACATTAATCCGGTGTTTTCCAAACAGATCGTTTGTAATCCAGGTTATCTAACGGGGGGGGGCGAGCGAGACGCCCAACGCCCCGCTCTCTGGTGTCAGGTGACCGTTCTCTGTTACGTACTCTTTTTCTAACCATTGGCCACCCAAAGCGCTTTACAATAATGCCTCACAGTCGCCGTTCACGCACACATTCACACACCGACGGCGGAGTCAACCATGCCAGGCGACAGCCGGCTCGTCAGGGAGCTAACAGTCAGGGGTTAGGTTGTCTTGCTCAAGGACACCTCGACACTCGACAGCTAGGAGGAGCCGGGGATCGAACCAACAACCTTCAGGTTACCAGCCAACCCACTCTACCTCCTGAGGTACTGCCGCCTCTCGCCCTCTCTCCCTGGGGACCGGCTGGCCGAGATATAATCCCCTTCATTCGGTATGCCATCACAGCGTTGGAGCTCCGGCCCGCTTAGGGTGGGCTCGGGTGGGCCGCAGGGTTAGTTTCGTCCTTCGTACGATGATGCATAGAAAAATCGGGGACGTCGCGTCGTCGTGGTAACAGAGAAGACCGGAGATAAGAGGCGCAAACACGCACGTGCACAAACACACGCAAGAACAGAAACACATGCACACACAAACACACGCAAAAACACACACACGCAAAGAAACGCACACACACACAAACACACACACACACACACACACATCGTTAACCATTTACCAATTCAGTGTGCGTCACTACGATTTAGACGGAATTTTGATAGAAGTCATCAAGGAGCAGTTAGGACAACCTTTTCAACCTTTCAACTGGGAGTGGAACACTATCACTCTAGTATCCTGCTCTAAACACAAACACACGCACACACGCGCACACACACACACACACACACACACACACACACACACATAGAGATACACATACACACAACACCACACACACACACACACACACTATCTCTCACACTCTCTGTGGTAATAAGCTACCCCTGGTCTGGCTCTCTGCTTAAGGACTAACAGGTCAGGTCTATCAGTCCATCTGTTTCCTGTGCGAGACGGTGGAGGGAATCATGACCTTCTGAATTGCTCTGGGGTGAGCAGTGGCACTTGGCTTGGAGTTGGTTGGACGTGGGTCTGTGAAGGAGTTTGTTTCGACAGAAGAAGAAGTTAAAGGAAGTATGTCATACAGCAGCCAGGTGTGGGTGGGAGCTGTGTGCACACATAGTAAAATACATTGCTTCACCTATTCCCGATAGCATGCAAAAATAATCCTATGCCAATTTAACCGACCTAGTTTTCCATCGTTGTGAAAAATGTAATGAAACCAAATAGAGCTGTCAGGTTTTTGTTTTCTTTGGCAGCTTCCTCATTTCTTATATCTAGGTAGAAGCACATTTTGCAAGTCGACCACAGGGAGAAAGATTGTTCCATTGATAAAAACTACAATCCAACAAATGGAGACCGGAAAAAAACGGAAGATCTGCCGGTTGACCTCCCCGCCTGAGGCTAGCATGAGTTGACAGTTTTCCTTCACACGGTTCTTAAGACTCCGGCTTTGTTTACCTGAGTCTGTTTCTATTAATATCCCCGCAGTAAGCCTGCCGCCATGTCTTCGAATCCTTCTGTCCATGACCTTCCACCGCGGCTGCGTTACCGAACACGCTCCATAACCCGTGTACAACATATGCTCAATCAGATGTATTAGATCTCTGATTAGACAGACTGTAGCGACAGCTTTCCAATAAAGGCCGCTAAGAGGCTTACGTGGGCTGCGTGCAGATACGCGTCGTTCCAAACAAACCCAAGTCCAGAGGTGAATATAGTTTGAAAGTTTATTTCACTGAAAAGACGGACCAACACCGCGTTCACACTGTACACGTCCATCGACGGATCTCATTGGCTTTTTCATGGGCCGCTCTCGAAGTGCATTGTGGGTCAATCCGTTCTGTCGACTCCGTTGCCTGTGTCAAAAAGTTGAGAAATGTTCAACCTTTCAGATCCACCCTCCGTCATCCATCGACGGACGTGTACAGTGTGAACGCAGCGTAACAACTGATGAATGGAAACCTGAGGATGGTAATGAAATCAACTCAATTACAATTATGGCATTTAGCAGACGCTTTTATCCAAAACAACTTACATCGGTTAATAGACACATTGACACACTGACGGCAGTCAACCGTGCAAGGCGACAGCCAGCTCGTCAGGAGCAGTTAGGTTTAACTGTCTGGGGATTGAGCTAGCAACCTTTTGGTTACATGACAACTGCTATACCTCCTGAGCTAAGCCGACCCACTCACAGAACTCAATAAAAGATCAAGGTGATGACAATGACGATGTAAACAGAAAATATCAGGAGCGCCACTGACCCCTTTGTCCATAACTCCCGCCCATCCCAATGCCCGGGTATGTAGATTAAACCCCGCCCATGTGTCAATCAAACGGAAGTCACATGATCCACAAACAGCCTGAGCAACCAATCAAAATAAACCAATGAACAAAGTAGACTAAATATACATTTTGGCCCCTACACAGACATATAAACCAGTTCCAACCCGTTACCAGATGGGCTGGACCCAATGTGCTGCTCATCAGCAGGTCTCAAACTGTTCAGACCATGTGGAGTATGTTTCCA
Source organism: Gadus morhua (assembly GCF_902167405.1). NCBI lineage: Eukaryota > Metazoa > Chordata > Actinopteri > Gadiformes > Gadidae > Gadus > Gadus morhua. Next base: position 6,308,190 of record NC_044069.1, read on the forward strand.
ACCTGATTGTAGAAGATGATCAATATCCTCTGGTAAAAACGTTCTTTAGAACCAGGGAGGAACATTGTGGAAGGAGGGATACCTCTTCTGTATTCCTTCTCCAGGTTTCTTCACCTTTAGATTCTGGGTCCTGTCTCTATCGAAGGCTATGGGTTCGGGTAAATGTCGTATCATGTTTTGCCTGCGAGGCCCTTTTAGAGTGTAGCTGTTTAACTGTAAGTGCTGCACAATTTAGTTTGACTCGACTTGAGGTCTGCCGTTTCCTTCATTCACTTCCGTTTTACCGAAGACCTCACCCCCTTTGATGACAATCTAGGTCGCCAGAACACTAAGAACGACACGACAGGATTTGCTAGCCGTTAGCCACTAGCTGTTAGCCGTGAGCCGCCAGTGTGAGAAAAACCAACCCCCGTCCCTCAAGTCTCTCTCCTCCTCCACCACCGTGAGCTGATAATCAGGGTTAAAGATAGCTACAGGCCAGCACAGAGCTTTCTAAAAGAGGACAGGCACACAGTGAGACTCAGCATGTCCTCGTCCCTCCTCCTCCTCCTCCTCCTCCTCCTCCTCCTCCTCCTCTTCACACCTGGACGCCGGGTGCCGATGCGATTCCACCCTGGCCCCAAAGGAAGACACGACGACCAGGGAGGACGCCACCTGGGCTTTTGTCGTTTGTTGGGGTTTTTTTAAACAGAGAAACTCAGTTTCATGTCCCTTACCAAGCAAAACGAAAACACACACTAGGGCTTTGACTTTTGGCCAAAAATCATATTCGAAGTTCGTTTGTTTATTAATATTAGTATTCGAATATATTCGAATATCTATTAATAATATTTTGACCATTAAATGCCTTCAGTAATACCTGGGCTGAATCCGAATACTTAGTACATACTATTTATGTTCAGTGTCTACTACTTGATGCTCAGCTATGCGTAGAACGCCTAGAACGGTCTACAGCTATGCGTAGAACGCCTCTGAACTCTTCCGAACACCGCCGTAACTCCACCGGATGTTTGGAGATGACGTGTCTCCCCTCAGATGCCGGCAAAATTACCTTGATAAGTTACCTGTTTTCCGTCTTGTCATCGTTGCTATTAAATTAAAAATGTCTCTTTTTACTTAATAACTTACTTTACTACTCTTTTTAATGTCTCTTTTTTTCGCCGCTTTCTATCACGTCTTTCTAAGCCGCTGTTGGTAGTGTCGGGTCAGCCCTCTCTTCTTCGTTCGTTACCAGACTCATAGTCTGGTAACGTAGTGACCTACCGTTGTATACTGTGGCGGTAGTACGCATTCGGAAACGTTTTCCGTACTACACAATGCACACTGAGCATTCGGACGCGCTATATTTGTGGCGTACTACAAAATGCATACTACAAGTATGAGTATTCGGATTCAGCCCTGGATTGGGCTTTGCGAGGTTTGTTTACAGGCGTTGCTGTGGTTACCGGTCTTGCGTGTTCCAACGGTTTATTATGTTTCTAATAAATCGCTGTCTAATCAATACTTCATTCACTGCCTCTTCCGTGGTCATTACAATATTATGAATAGACTGCATGGGTTCTCCGACGTCTCTCCCTCTTGGCCTGCCCATAACAGGTTTGAATATTAAGGGCTGCCTAATATTCGTTCGAATTTTGATTTATTTTTTTGATATTCGAATTATATTCGAATCACGAAGTTCGAAGTCAAAGCCCTAACACACACACACACACACACACACACACACACACACACACACACACACACACACACACACACACACACACACACACACACACACACCAGCCAATTGAGAGCAGCAGGACATTTAATGATATAATAAAGTTAAGAAACAATAATTGAACTTTGAACTCTATTCATGTGAGGGGGCTGGATCCTCAACATCCACAGCCTGTCTCTGGGCCTCCCTGAGCGGGTTGTCCCCGTACCCCTGCCGATGACATGGATCTGAATTCACCGTGAGGCAATTTGGGTAAAAACCTCTGCCAAATAGTATTCCATTCTCCAAAAGCGATAGTATTTATATATGTGTGTATTAGGGACGGAAATCTGCAGTAAACATTACGAACCTGTGATACAATGCAGAAATATAGCATTATATAGTAGTGATTCCTTGGTTATTATTTTACTGGGTTTAGTGTTGGGGTTCTGCTTCTACAACTCAGCTTATATGAATAAGTGAATAAGGAATGTAGGTGATAGCAGAATGACTATTTAAAACTTTATAGCCAGAACTGCAGAAACGAAAAAATACAGATCCTCCTATGACACGATTGTTCCACCGTGCCCAAAGCACGTCCGTAGTACGTCCGGGGATCCTACTCGTGAAGTGCTCATAACACGGCACATGAAGCACAACAAGTTACCAACACAGGACACAGGGACAGGGACGTGACTCAGCCAACCAGGGCCCCGGGCTCCACGCTCAGAAGGTGATTCATATGCAGTACCAAGGGCCCTCAGCGGGGGTGTAGCTGGGGCCAATCGTCACCACCAGCGTCCTCTCCATCACACGCGCGTCTGGTCGTTCAACGTGAGTTCGGCACTGCCTCTCTCCACTGCCTCGCTCTCAGACCTGAGTATAAAAACCTTCGCTTCGCCATGAGCCGTTTCATTCTGAAGGATCCTCTTCTTCCATATCACGATACAGAAAGTGTTGCTGTTTTTTATATACTGTGTTCAGTTATATACTCATTGATATTTAGGTTTCTTTCTTGATTCTATGCTTGAGTTCTCAAGAATAGCAGCTTCTATGCCTATCTTTCTATCTATTTATGTATGTATGTATGTATGCATCAATTTATCTAGACCTTCCGTCTCTTCGTCCTTCAGGTTATCTATCTATCTATTTAGCTATCCATCTATTTAGCTAGGTATGTACTGTATGTATGTACTGTATGTATGTACTGTATGTATGTATGTATGTATGTATGTATGTATGTATGTATGTATGTATGTATGTATGTATGTATGTATGTATGTATGTATGTATGTATGTATGTATGCATCATTCTGTCTTTCCGTCTGTCAGTCCATCTATCTACCATCCCACATTT